>NC_084747.1:22303728-22321228 GCF_033978785.1 Entelurus aequoreus | reverse complement strand
CGAGATGAAGATCACGTACAGCCAGTGCGGCGACGTGATGCGCGCCCTGGGCCACAACCCCACCAACGACGACGTCCTGAAGCTGCTGGGTCGGCCCAAGGCCGAGGAGATGCACACCAAACTGCTGGACTTCGACAGCTTCCTGCCCATGCTGCAGCACGTGGCCCGCGCCAAAGACCACGGCCACTTTGAGGACTTTGTGGAGGGTCTCAGGGTCTTCGACAAAGAGGGCAACGGCACCGTCATGGGGGCGGAGCTTCGCCATGTCCTCGCCACCCTGGGGGAGAAGATGACGGAGGACGAGGTGGACCGGCTCATGGTGGGACAGGAGGACGCCAACGGACACATCAACTACACCGAGTTTGTCAAACACATCCTGGCCGCGTGAACCCAGTCTCTGTACATTCTAGAAACATCTATGCTGATTTATGAAAATGAAATAAAGACACAGAAAGAGTCGTATTTTATTTGTCTTCATTAAAACTTCCTCACAGCACTGATTGGTCGGTTCTGTCAGCCCTGAAGAACCTGGTGTAGAACCCTGAAGACAGCTAATCACACTTGAAGTGATTATAAATTGTTAGTTGGTCACAGAAAGGATGAACAGATGACCAACCAAGGAGCTGAACAGAATCTGATCCAAAAGTCCTGAATGTGAAACCCCTGACCGACTCGCCATGTGATCAGAAGTCTTGGCCGTCAGATTCTCTGGTGAGGTTCTGATTGGCGGGCTGAGACGAAGCCGCCGGGCTCTGATTGGCCAATTGAGCGTAGAGGTGGGACTTGAGGAATCGTGGGTAACTATCGGCCTCCATCAGACCAAAGACCTGATCCTGGGCCTGCTGGAAGGAGGCTGGGTGAACACCAAGACGTAGGCTCTGTTGGGTTGACTCTCTGACGTCTGAATCCACGTTCACCTGGAGGTGGACACAGTGACGTCATGTGACCCCGGCACCGGACCCCCTGGAGACCACGCAAGACGTGTCAGGTACCTGTCTGGGCGCGCCGGGTGAGACAAACTCCTCGTAGACTTTGGCGGCCGTGGCAGCCATCTTGCTGAAGGGGCCCGTCTCCTTGAATCTCTCCACAGCCGACCAAAAGTCCAGGTTTTCCTCGCTGAACTCGGACTTCAGGAAGTGACGGAACACAGCGAGACCGTCTGACCAATGACACGTAGGAGGGAATGAATGTTGACCCCGCCCCCTCATTCCTGATGATTGCTTCCCGTAAAGTGAAAACTAAGTCTTACACTGATTGGCCAAGAGGGCTTGCAGACTCTCCGCCCACTTCAACACCTCCCCCGCAGACGGCCTGGAAGAAGACACACTCGGGCAGACCGGAACCCGCAAGAACCTTCTCAAATGCAGAGTCAGCAGAAAAGTTGACGAGGAGAACCCACCTGGTGTTCCTCAGGGCTCTCTCCAGACTGTCCCACTGGACCGAACGCCTCCGCCTGCGCAGGAACGGAAGACGACTGCGCACGTCTGGAGCTCTGACCAAAATAACAACGACGTATTCATGTGTGTGTGTGTGTGTGTGTGTGTGTGTGTGTGTGTGTGTGTGTGTGTGTGTGTGTGTGTGTGTGTGTGTGTGTGTGTGTGTGTGTGTGTGTGTGTGTGTGTGTGTGTGTGTGTACATACAGACTTTTGGTTTTCTTCCTGAGGTGATTTCTGATGTCAACATCCTGAAAAGTTAAAAACAACAATTCACTACTCCTGCTTCATAGACTATGTCCATAGTGCATAGAGGACTGTGTCCATAGTGGACTGTGTGTGCATAGAGGACTGTGTCCATAGTGGACTGTGTGTGCATAGAGGTCTATGTCCATAGTAGACTGTGTGTGCATAGAGGACTATGTCCATAGTGGACTATGTGTGCATAGAGGACTATGTCCATAGTGGACTGTGTGTGCATAGAGGACTGTGTCCATAGTGGACAGTGTGTGTATAGAGGACTATGTCAATAGTGGACTGTGTGTGCATAGAGGACTATGTCCATAGTGGACTATGTGTGCATAGAGGACTATGTACATAGTGGACTGTGTGTGCATAGAGGTCTAAGTCCATAGTGGACTGTGTGTGCATAGAGGACTATGTCCATAGTGGACTGTGTTGGCATAGAGGACTATGTCCATAGTGGACTATGTGTGCATTGAGGACTATGTCCATAGTGCATAGAGGACTTTGTCCATAGTGGACTGTGTGTGCATAGAGGACTATGTCCATAGTGCATAGAGGACTTTGTCCATAGTGGACTGTGTGTGCATAGAGGACTATGTCCATAGTAGACTGTGTGTGCATAGAGGACTGTGTCCATAGTGGACTGTGTGTGCATAGAGGACTATGTCCATAGTGGACTGTGTGTGCATAGAGGTCTATGTCCATAGTGGACTGTGTGTGCATGGAGGACTATGTCCATACTGGACTGTGTGTGCATAGAGGACTATGTCCATAGTGCATAGAGGACTTTGTCCATAGTGGACTGTGTGTGCATAGAGGACTATGTCCATTGTGCATAGAGGACTATGTCCATAGTCCATAGAGGACTATTCCCATAGTGCATAGAGGACTATGTCCATAGTGGACTGTGTGTGCATAGAGGACTATGTCCATAGTGGACTGTGTGTGCATAGAGGTCTATGTCCATAGTGGACTGTGTGTGCATAGAGGACTATGTCCATACTGGACTGTGTGTGCATAGAGGACTATGTCCATAGTGCATAGAGGACTTTGTCCATAGTGGACTGTGTGTGCATAGAGGACTATGTCCATTGTGCATAGAGGACTATGTCCATAGTCCATAGAGGACTATTCCCATAGTGCATAGAGGACTATGTCCATAGTGGACTGTGTGTGCAGAGAGGACTTTGTCCATATTGGTTAGGGGACTATATCCATAGTGCATAGAGGACTATGTCCATAGTGGACTGTGTGTGCATAGAGGTCTATGTCCATAGTGGACTGTGCGTGCATGGAGGACTATGTCCATAGTGGACTGTGTGTGCATAGAGGACTATGTCCATAGTGGACTGTGTGTGCATAGAGGTCTATGTCCATAGTGGACTGTGCGTGCATGGAGGACTATGTCCATAGTGGACTGTGTGTGCATAGAGGTCTATGTCCATAGTGGACTGTGCGTGCATGGAGGACTATGTCCATAGTGGACTGTGTGTGCATAGAGGTCTATGTCCATAGTGGACTGTGCGTGCATGGAGGACTATGTCCATAGTGGACTATGTGTGCATAGAGGTCTATGTCCATAGTGGACTGTGTGGGCATAGAGGTCTATGTCCATAGTAGACTGTGTGTGCATAGAGGACTATGTCCATAGCGGACTATGTGTGCATAGAGGACTATGTCCATAGTGGACTGTGTGTGCATAGAGGTCTATGTCCATAGTGGACTGTGTGTGCATAGAGGACTGTGTCCATAGTGGACTGTGTGTGCATAGAGGTCTATGTCCATAGTGGACTGTGTGTGCATAGAGGACTGTGTCCATAGTGGACTGTGTGTGCATAGAGGTCTATGTCCATAGTGGACTGTGTGTGCATAGAGGACTGTGTCCATAGTGGACTGTGTGTGCATAGAGGTCTATGTCCATAGTGGACTGTGTGTGCATAGAGGACTATGTCCATAGTGGACTGTGTGTGCATAGAGGTCTATGTCCATAGTAGACTGTGTGTGCATAGCGGTCTATGTCTATAGTGGACTGTGTGTGCATAGAGGACTATGTCTATAGTGGACTGTGTGTGCATAGAGGTCTATGTCCATAGTGGACTGTGTGGGCATAGAGGACTATGTCCATAGTGGACTGTGTGTGCATAGAGGACTGTGTCCATAGTGGACTGTGTGTGCATAGAGGTCTATGTCCATAGTAGACTGTGTGTGCATAGAGGACTGTGTCCATAGTGGACTATGTGTGCATAGAGGACTATGTCCATGTATAGAGGACTCTACCTTGTAGCCATTGAGCAGCAGCAGCATGTGATGAAGAGAGCTGTCCTCCCTGGTCAGGTGTTTCCTGAGAGTGTGAGGTGAGGGGTGGCAGGTGTGCAGGTCAAAGGTGAGGTCGTGGATGGTGCTGTCAGAGAGCGAGCGCCGTGATGGACTTTCTTTTAGCAGAGAACCCTCGGAGAGCGAGCGCCTGAGGACTGAAGGAAGGCACAAGTATTTAGCTTCATTGATGCAAACTTCTTTTAATGAGGGTTTATGTGGAAGTAATAATTATTACATCGTTTGGTCAATAAATGACATTAGCACATTTTTGGGTCACCAATTGAAATTTGATAGAAAATGTTCCACATGAGATTCAAGCCCAGATCTCTTGATTGTGAGGCAGATGTGCTAACCACTAATCCACCCATCAGCGGCTTCTTCTATATCACCTTAAAAAGGGGTTCCTTTCACTTTTATTGTGATTGTGTATAATATTCTAAAATATGTCCACACTTAGGTGTATGTGGTTCTGAATGAGATTCCAGTTTGTTGTGGTTGTGTATAAGGTTCTAAATGATGCAATGAAGTCATGCATGAGGTTCTAAAGGGTTGTTCTATATGTGGTTGTATATGAGGGATGTTCCAGGTCATGTTTGTGATTCTAAAGGATGTTTCCAGACATGTATGTGGTTCTTTATGAAATTCCAAGAAATGTATAAGGTTCTAAAGGATATTCTAGTTCATATTTGGAGTTCTCATTGATGTTCCAAGTCAAATGTGGAGTTCTAAAGGGTGTTCCAGGTCATGCATGAAGTTCTAAAGTGTTGTTCTACATGTGGTTGTATATGAGGGATGTTCCAGGTCATGTTTGTGGTTCTAAAGGATGTTCCCAGTCATGTATGTGGTTCTTTATGAAATTCCAACAAATGTATAAGGTTCTAAAGGATATTCTAGTTAATATTTGGAGATCTCATTGATGTTTCAAGTCAAATGTGGCATTCTAAAGGGTGTTCCAAGTCAAATGTGGAGTTCTAAAGGGTGTTCCAAGTCAAATGTGGAGTTCTAAAGGGTGTTCCAGGTCATGCATGAAGTTCTAAAGTGTTGTTCTACGTGTGGTTGTATATGAGGGATGTTCCAGGTCATGTTTGTGGTTCTAAAGGATGTTCCCAGTCATGTATGTGGTTCTTTATGAAATTCCAAGAAATGTATAAGGTTGTAAAGGATATTCTAGTTCATATTTGGAGATCTCATTGATGTTTCAAGTCAAATGTGGAGTTCTAAAGGGTGTTCCAAGTCAAATGTGGAGTTCTAAAGGGTGTTCCAGGTCATGCATGAGGTTTTAAAGTGTTGTTCTACATGTGGTTGTATATGAGGGATGTTCCAGGTCATGTTTGTGGTTCTAAAGGATGTTCCCAGTCATGTATGTGGTTCTTTATGAAATTCCAAGAAATGTATAAGGTTGTAAAGGATATTCTAGTTCATATTTGGAGATCTCATTGATGTTTCAAGTCAAATGTGGAGTTCTAAAGGGTGTTCCAAGTCAAATGTGGAGTTCTAAAGGGTGTTCCAGGTCATGCATGAGGTTTTAAAGTGTTGTTCTACATGTGGTTGTATATGAGGGATGTTCCAGGTCATGTTTGTGGTTCTAAAGGATGTTTCCAGACATGTATGTGGTTCTTTATGAAATTCCAAGAAATGTATAAGGTTGTAAAGGATATTCTAGTTCATATTTGGAGATCTCATTGATGTTTCAAGTCAAATGTGGAGTTCTAAAGGGTGTTCCAAGTCAAATGTGGAGTTCTAACGGGTGTTCCAGGTCATGCATGAAGTTCTAAAGTGTTGTTCTATATGTGGTTGTATATGAGGGATGTTCCAGGTCATGTTTGTGGTTCTAAAGGATGTTTCCAGACATGTATGTGGTTCTTTATGAAATTCCAAGAAATGTATAAGGTTCTAAAGGATATTCTAGTTCATATTTGGAGTTTTCATTGATGTTTCAAGTCAAATGTGGAGTTCTAAAGGGTGTTCCAAGTCAAATGTGAAGTTTTAAAGGGTGTTCCAGGTCATGCATGAAGTTCTAAAGTGTTGTTCTATATGTGGTTGTATATGAGGGATGTTCCAGGTCATGTTTGTGATTCTAAAGGATGTTCCCAGTCATGTATGTGGTTCTTTATGAAATTCCAAGAAATGTATAAGGTTCTAAAGGATGTTCTAGTTCATATTTGGAGTTTTCATTGATGTTCCAAGTCAAATGTGGAGTTCTAAAGGGTGTTCCAAGTCAAATGTGGAGTTCTAACGGGTGTTCCAGGTCATGCATGAAGTTCTAAAGTGTTGTTCTATATGTGGTTGTATATGAGGGATGTTCCAGGTCATGTTTGTGGTTCTAAAGGATGTTCCCAGTCATGTATGTGGCTCTTTATGAAATTCCAAGAAATGTATAAGGTTGTAAAGGATATTCTAGTTCATATTTGGAGATCTCATTGATGTTTCAAGTCAAATGTGGAGTTCTAAAGGGTGTTCCAGGTCATGCATGAGGTTCTAAAGTGTTGTTCTATATGTGGTTGTATATGAGGGATGTTCCAGGTCATGTTTGTGATTCTAAAGGATGTTTCCAGACATGTATGTGGTTCTTTATGAAATTCCAAGAAATGTATAAGGTTCTAAAGGATATTCTAGTTCATATTTGGAGTTCTCATTGATGTTCCAAGTCAAATGTGGAGTTCTAAAGGGTGTTCCAAGTCAAATGTGGAGTTCTAACGGGTGTTCCAGGTCATGCATGAAGTTCTAAAGTGTTGTTCTATATGTGGTTGTATATGAGGGATGTTCCAGGTCATGTTTGTGGTTCTAAAGGGTGTTCCCAGTCATGTATGTGGTTCTTTATGAAATTCCAAGAAATGTATAAGGTTCTAAAGGATGTTGTAGTTCATATTTGGAGTTCTCATTGATGTTCCAAGTCAAATATGGAGTTCTAAAGGGTGTTCCAAGTCAAATGTGGAGTTCTAACGGGTGTTCCAGGTCATGCATGAAGTTCTAAAGTGTTGTTCTATATGTGGTTGTATATGAGGGATGTTCCAGGTCATGTTTGTGGTTCTAAAGGATGTTTCCAGACATGTATGTGGTTCTTTATGAAATTCCAAGAAATGTATAAGGTTCTAAAGGATATTCTAGGTCATATTTGGAGTTTTCATTGATGTTTCAAGTCAAATGTGGAGTTCTAAAGGGTGTTCCAAGTCAAATGTGGAGTTCTAAAGGGTGTTCCAGGTCATGCATGAAGTTCTAAAGTGTTGTTCTATATGTGGTTGTATATGAGGGATGTTCCAGGTCATGTTTGTGGTTCTAAAGGATGTTCCCAGTCACGTATATGGTTCTTTATGAAATTCCAAGAAATGTATAAGGTTCTAAAGGATATTTTAGTTCATATTTGGAGATCTCATTGATGTTTCAAGTCAAATGTGGAGTTCTAAATGATGTAATGAGGTCATGCATAAGGTTCTAAAGGGTTGTTCTATATGTGGTTGTGTATGAGGGATGTTCCAGGTCATGTTTGTGGTTCTAAAGGATGTTCCCAGTCATGTATGTGGTTCTTTATGAAATTCCAAGAAAAGTATTAGGTTTGAAAGGATATTCTAGTTCATATTTGGAGTTCTTATTGATCAAAAGAGCCACATCTGGCTCGAGAGCCACAGGTTCCTTACCCTTGTTCTAGTGCCTTCATGTTGAGGTCGTACAGGCAGATTGTGAGCTCAGGAAAAAGAGTAAAAATGTACATTCTCATTGGCTGCTTGCTCTCCAATTGGATCGCTTGTCACATTGACCCCGGAAGCATTGATTGGTCGCTGCTGGAGTCAATAAATGACACAATAGGTAAGTTGTTTTATCCATTTTGTTATTTGAACCTGAGCATTGTGGGTAGTCATTTATAAACATGGCATTTTCCCTGCTCAAAACCTGCCTTTGCAGCCTCAAAATGAAGACACAAACACACAGTGGTGGTCAAAAGTCTACATACACTTGTAAAGAACATCCTGTCATGGCTGTCTTGAGTTTACAACTCTTATTTTTTGGTGATTGGAGCACATACTTGTTGGTCACAAAAAACGTTCATGAAGTTTGCTTCTTTTATGAATTTATTATGGCTCTACTGAAAATGTGAGGGTGAAAAGTATACATACAGCAATGTTAATATTTGCTTCCTTGGCAAGTTGACCTGCAATAAGGCACTTTTGGTAGCCATCCACAAGCTGCTGCTTGACCACTAAATTGCTGCAGTTCAGCTAAATGTGTTGCTTTTCTGACATGGACTTGTTTCTTCAGCATTGTCCACACCTTTAAGTCACGACTTTGGGAATGCGGCTCTTTTGCTGGTTTCATGCGGCTCTTTGGCTGGTTTCATGCGGCTCTTTTGCTGGTTTCATGCGGCTCTTTTGCTGGTTTCAGTTGGCTCTTTGGCTGGTTTCATGCGGCTCTTTTGCTGGTTTCATGCGGCTCTTTGGCTGGTTTCATGCGGCTCTTTTGCTGGTTTCATGCGGCTCTTTGGCTGGTTTCAGTCGGCTCTTTGGCTGGTTTCATGCGGCTCTTTTGCTGGTTTCATGTGGCTCTTTTGCTGGTTTCATGCGGCTCTTTGGCTGGTTTCATGCGGCTCTTTGGCTGGTTTCATGCGGCTCTTTTGCTGGTTTCATGCGGCTCTTTTGCTGGTTTCATGCGGCTCTTTTGCTGGTTTCATGCGGCTCTTTTGCTGGTTTCATGCGGCTCTTTTGCTGGTTTCAGGCGGCTCTTTGGCTGGTTTCAGGCGGCTCTTTGGCTGGTTTCAGGCGGCTCTTTGGCCGGTTTCAGGCGGCTCTTTGGCCGGTTTCATGCGGCTCTTTGGCCGGTTTCATGCGGCTCTTTTGCTGGTTTCAGGCGGCTCTTTTGCTGGTTTCATGCGGCTCTTTTGCTGGTTTCAGGCGGCTCTTTTGCTGGTTTCATGCGGCTCTTTTGCTGGTTTCATGCGGCTCTTTTGCTGGTTTCACGCGGCTCTTTGGCTGGTTTCACGCGGCTCTTTTGCTGGTTTCATGTGGCTCTTTTGCTGGTTTCATGCGGCTCTTTTGCTGGTTTCAGGCGGCTCTTTTGCTGGTTTCATGCGGCTCTTTTGCTGGTTTCATGCGGCTCTTTTGCTGGTTTCATGCGGCTCTTTTGCTGGTTTCATGCGGCTCTTTTGCTGGTTTCAGGCGGCTCTTTGGCTGGTTTCAGGCGGCTCTTTGGCCGGTTTCAGGCGGCTCTTTGGCCGGTTTCATGCGGCTCTTTGGCTGGTTTCATGCGGCTCTTTTGCTGGTTTCAGGCGGCTCTTTTGCTGGTTTCATGCGGCTCTTTTGCTGGTTTCAGGCGGCTCTTTTGCTGGTTTCATGCGGCTCTTTTGCTGGTTTCATGCGGCTCTTTTGCTGGTTTCACGCGGCTCTTTGGCTGGTTTCACGCGGCTCTTTTGCTGGTTTCATGTGGCTCTTTTGCTGGTTTCATGCGGCTCTTTTGCTGGTTTCATGTGGCTCTTTTGCTGGTTTCATGCGGCTCTTTTGCTGGTTTCATGTGGCTCTTTTGCTGGTTTCATGCGGCTCTTTTGCTGGTTTCAGGCGGCTCTTTTGCTGGTTTCATGCGGCTCTTTTGCTGGTTTCATGCGGCTTTTTGTCTGGTTTCAGGCGGCTCTTTTGCTGGTTTCATGCGGCTCTTTGGCTGGTTTCATGCGGCTCTTTTTCTGGTTTCATGCGGCTCTTTGGCTGCAATAAGGCACTTTTGGTAGCCATCCACAAGCTTCTGCTTGACCACTAAAATGCTGCAGTTCAGCTAAATGTGTTGCTTTTCTGACATGGACTTGTTTCTTCAGCATTGTCCACACCTTTAAGTCAGGACTTTGGGAAGGCCATTCTAAAGCCTTCATTCTAGCCTGATTTAGCCATTCCTTTACCACTTTTGAGGTGTGTTTTGGGGTCATTGTCCTGTTGGAACACCCAACTGCGCCCAAGACCCAACCTCCGGCCTGATGATTTTAATTTGGAGCTAATCCTCCTTTTTCATTGTCCCATTTAAAGCGGCAGTTCCATTGACAGCAAAACAGCATATTACTACCACCACCATGCTTGACAGTAGGCATGGTGTTCCTGGGATTAAAGGCCTCACTTTTTCTCCTCCAAACATATTGCTGGGTGTTGTGGACAAACAGCTCCATTTTTGTTTCATCTGACCACAGAACTTTCCTCCAGAAGGTCTTATCTTTGTCCATGTGATGTCAGATGAAACAAAACCTTCACAAGTGTATGTAAACTTTGGACCAGGACTGTAAGGGCTCAGGTCATGTCTCAGGCTGACCTGCCGGTCTGGAGGCGGTCCTCAAATCCTCTGCAGCGTGCCTTCTCTCCTCCTTTCCGTTACTCCTCTCTGCCTTCTTTTCCTTCAGTGTGAAATGGGCGGGGTGAAGAAGTAAGCCCCGCCCCGCAGTAGTTTCTGACGTTTCGGAGGCGCTCTCCCCCTCCCCCTGCTGGCGCTCCTCATCCTCCTCCCCTCCTCTTCCTCCTCCTCCTCCTCCTCTCTCCTTCCAGACAGGGGAGGGAAGAGAAAGGGGGAGGAGCTTGGGAAAGATGGGTAAAACTGTAGTGGTGGGAGAGAAGGCGGGCGGGGGGCTGACTTTCAGGGGAGGGAAGGGGGGAGACGGATGAAGGAGGTGAGGATCTGTAGAGGAGTCAGGAAAGGAGTCAGGAAAGGAGGCGAGGTCTGACAACTAGGCAGAAGGAAGAAAGAAGCTGATGATTAACAATGTGTGAAGAAGAAGGCCGTAAAGTAGGGAGGGCAACTACCTGCCGGCTGTGCGCAGTCTCCATGGCGACCAGCTGCTGTTGGATGTTGTCATGGAGACAGAGACTCACTCGCAGCTTCTGCTCAATGCTGAAGGCCTCCAGGCTGAAGACACATCGCCAACGCTTGGCGGCGCTCTGCAGGAAGTAGATGTGGCGAGGCGCCGACGCCACTGCAACCAAGTACGTGTGAGACAAAGAAGAAGAACAAGCTAATAGTGATTGCAGCAGTGGTGTGGCGGCAGGACCAGCAAGACCTTCTCTGCTGGCCTAATAACCACACATCATCATCATAATTAAAGATAAAAGTCGTTTTTCATTTATTTTTCCTAAATATGTAAAAGTATTCATATTGTCTTCATGTCATATTATGCTCCTTCCACTGCTGTTGTTTTTACTTTATAGACTTTTGATCCAATCACAATTCAGTTAGGGTTAGGGGTTAGGGTTAGGCCTACTGAAAGCCACTACTAGCGACCACGCAGTCTGATAGTTTATATATCAATGATGACATCTTAACATTGCAACACATGCCAATACGGCCGGGTTAACTTATAAAGTGACTTTTTACATTTCCCGGGAAATATCCGGCTGAAACGTCGCGGTATGATGACGTATGCGCGTGACGAAGTCCGAGTAACGGAAGTTATGGTACCACGTAGAATCCTATACAAAAAGCTCTGTTTTCATTTCATAATTCCACAGTATTCTGGACTTCTTTTGCAATTTGTTTAATGAACAATGAAGGCTGCAAAGAAGACAGTTGTAGGTGGGATCGGTGTATTAGCAGCGGACTACAGCAACACAACCAGGAGGACTTTGTTGGAGCGCTAGCCGCGCTAGCCGCCGACCTCACCTTGACTTCCTACGTCTCCGGGCCGCCAAACGCATCGGGTGAAGTCCTTCGTCCTTCTGCCGATCGCTGGAACGCAGGTGAGCACGGGTGTTGATGAGCAAATGAGGGCTGGCTGGCGTAGGTGGAGAGCTAATGTTTTTATCATAGCTCTGTGAGGTCCCGTTGCTAAGTTAGCTTCAATGGCGTCGTTAGCAACAGCATTGTTAAGCTTCGCCAAGCTGGGAATTATTAACCGTGTATTTACATGTCCATGGTTTAATAGTATTGTTGATCTTCTGTCTATCCTTCCAGTCAGGGGTTTATTTCTTTTGTTTCTATCTGCATTTGAGCCCGATGCTATCACGTTAGCTCCGTAGCTAAAGTGCTTCGCCGATGTATTGTCGTGGAGATAAAAGTCACTGTGAATGTCCATTTGGCGTTATCGACTCTCATTTTCAAGAGGATATACCGTAATTTCCGGACTATAAGCCGCTACTTTTCCCCCTCATTTCTGGTCCCTGCGGCTTATACAAGGGTGCGGCTTATTTACGGCCTGTTCTTCTCCGACACCGACGAAGAGGATTTCGGTGGTTTTAGTACGCAGGAGGAAGACGATGACACAATGATTAAAGACTGACTTTTCATATACCGGTAGGCTGGTTATTTGGATAACGCACAGGCGAGCACTTTGTATTACTTTGCAGCGTTGTATTATTTGTACTCTGCACGAATGCTGTTCGCCATGTCAAAGATGTGAAAGTTTGATTGAATGATTGAAATATTTATTGTTAATAAATGGGACGCTTTGCGTTCCCAAACAGTCATCTCTGTCCCGACAATCCCCTCCGTGGTAGCAGGAACCCCTATATACTACGCTAATTACACTATATACTACGCTAATTACACTATATACTACGCTAATTACACTATATACTACGCTAATTACACTATATACTACGCTAATTACACTATATACTACGCTAATTACACTATATACTACGCTAATTACACTATATACTACGCTAATTACACATCAAAACCCTGCGGCTTATAGTCGGGTGCGGCTTATATATGGAGCAATCTGTATTTTCCCCTAAATTTAGCTGGTGCGGCTTATAGTCCGGAAATTACGGTAGTATCCGAGGTGGTTTAAAATACAAATCCGTGATCCACAATAGAAAAAGGAGAGAGTGTGGAATCCAATGAGCCAGCTTGTACCTAAGTTACGGTCAGAGCGAAAAAAGATACGTCCTGCACTGCACTCTAGTCCTTCACTCTCACGTTTCCTCATCCACGAATCTTTCATCTTCGCTCAAATTAATGGGGTAATCGTCGCTTCCTCGGTCCGAATCGCTCTCGCTGCTGGTGTAAACAATGGGGAAATGTGAGGAGACTTTCAACCTGTGACGTCACGCTACTTCCGGTACAGGCAAGACTTTTTTTTAGCAGCGAGCAAAAGTTGCGAACATTATCGTCGATGTTCTCTACTAAATCCTTTCAGCAAAAATATGGCAATATCGCCAAATGATCAAGTATGACACATAGAATGGATCTGCTATCCCCGTTTAAATAAAAAAATGTCATTTCAGTAGGCCTTTATGTTGCCATGCTGTACTAAATCTGCCTGGAGAATCAACAATGTGTGTGCACTGTAAGTGAACGGGCACATACAGTTGATAGACAGTTGCCATAGCCCAGGGATGGCCAACCCGCGGCTCGCGAGCCTCATGCGGCTCTTTGGCTGGTTTCATGCGGCTCTTTTGCTGGTTTCATGCGGCTCTTTTGCCGGTTTCACGCGGCTCTTTGGCTGGTTTCATGCGGCTCTTTGGCTGGTTTCATGCGGCTCTTTGGCCGGTTTCACGCGGCTCTTTGGCTGGTTTCCTGCGGCTCTTTTGCTGGTTTCATGCGGCTCTTTGGCTGGTTTCATGCGGCTCTTTTGCTGGTTTCATGCGGCTCTTTTGCTGGTTTCATGCGGCTCTTTGGCTGGTTTCATGCGGCTCTTTGGCTGGTTTCCTGCGGCTCTTTGGCTGGTTTCCTGCGGCTCTTTTGCTGGTTTCATGCGGCTCTTTGGTTGGTTTCATGCGGCTCTTTTGCTGGTTTCATGCGGCTCTTTTGCTGGTTTCATGCGGCTCTTTGGCTGGTTTCATGCGGCTCTTTGGCTGGTTTCATGCGGCTCTTTTGCTGGTTTCATGCGGCTCTTTTGCTGGTTTCATGCAGCTCTTTGGCTGGTTTCATGCGGCTCTTTGGCTGGTTTCATGCGGCTCTTTTGCTGGTTTCATGCGGCTCTTTGGCTGGTTTCATGCGGCTCTTTGGCTGGTTTCAGGCGGCTCTTTTGCTGGTTTCATGCGGCTCTTTGGCTGGTTTCAGGCGGCTCTTTGGCTGGTTTCATGCGGCTCTTTTGCTGGTTTCATGCGGCTCTTTGGCTGGTTTCATGCGGGTCTTTGGCTGGTTTCACGCGGCTCTTTGGCTGGTTTCATGCGGCTCTTTTGCTGGTTTCATGCGGCTCTTTGGTTGGTTTCATGCGGCTCTTTTGCTGGTTTCATGCGGCTCTTTTGCTGGTTTCAGGCGGCTCTTTGGCTGGTTTCATGCGGCTCTTTGGCTGGTTTCATGCGGTTCTTTGGCTGGTTTCATGTGGCTCTTTGGCTGGTTTCATGCGGCTCTTTTGCTGGTTTCATTCGGCTCTTTGGTTGGTTTCACGCGGCTCTTTTGCTGGTTTCATGCGGCTCTTTGGCTGGTTTCAGGCGGCTCTTCATTGGCGCTTCATTGACTTCCGCTCAGCACAAGGAGGGCGTTTTCTCAAAATGTGGCTCGTGAAACATCGTGGCGTTCTACACGCGGCCTCTTATATCAGCCGTGATCGTGATCATCGCGAAAAAAAAAAGGAAATACTTGGATTACAATACTCGGATTACTTTTTTCGCCCGGCTTAAGCCGGTTTGAGTTGCACATAAGAAGAAGAAGAAGAATAAGCCGAAGCCGGTTTGAGTGACGCCACACGTGCATGTGCGTGAGATCACAGTAGTAAACAAGTTGTGACAAGTTCGCTCTCAAAATGGCAGGGAAAAAAAAGCACAGCAAATCGAAAATATGAAGAACACAGGACATTTTTAACAGAGTGGGAGAGTTTAGATTTTGTTGTTGAACGGGGCTGGGGCGTGGTTGGGGGCGTGGTTATTTACAGCTAGAATTCACCAACTCGAGTATTTCATATATATATATATATATACATACATACATACATACATACATACATACATACATATATATATATATATATATTTTATTTACATAGAAAAAAAAAAAAAAAAACTTTAATTTCAGTGTTCCGGTGGCTATCCATTAGATGGCAGTATTGTCCTGTTTAACTTCTCCGTTCATGATGAGTATATCATTTCGGCCACCGTGTTCAATGGAGAAGTCTGTTCTACAAAATGTACAAGCAACATACACCTTCCCCTTTGAACTGTCCTGGATGAACTGAAATTCTTGTTTCCATTCGTTTTGGAACTTGCAAGCGTATTTCTTCATCTTGCTCGTCGACGGCGTCGCCATGTCTGTAATTTTCTCGTTCGTCCCCTTGTTGTGTGCGCAGTTGTGCACTCTACTCTCTAAAAGCCGTAGATGTTATGACGTCATTGGGGCAGGCAAGCTGTTTATATTGTGGGAAAGCGGACGTGAGAACAGGCTGTCCCCACTCAGGTCCGCATTAGTAAGAGAACAAATATTATATTTTTGTTTGTGGACTTGGTTGAACTGAGAGTTTGTGTGTGTGAGACGAAGCACACAATGTTCATTGTTGAAAAGAACTGGCCTGTGGTCTTTGTACTGTAGGAGTCATGTTGGTGTGTGACATTTACAACAAATCTGGCTGAGCAGAGGTCTGTGTGTGTGTGTGTGTGTGTGTGTGTGTGTGTGTGTGTGTGTGTGTGTGTGTGTGTGTGTGTGTGTGTGTGTGTGTAGGATGTGGCTCTTTGCAGTAACATGGTCAAAAAAAGTGTCTCTTAGTCTCTGACTGGTTGGCCACCCCTGTCTTACGGTGTGTAGTGAAGCATGTTTAGCTATTCCTCATCCTGCAGTGATAATGATACTTGTAAGAAACGTACTTCATTTGTCGACATGGAGACGTGGATTAGTGATTTAGAAGTAGCTAAAACACTGTGGATGGATGTTAGCCGCTAGCTAGCTAGCCATGTCTTAAAGCACCTCTTCCTGAGGGCGTTTCAGTGTTATGACTTCACTTTTATCTTGACTTTTTACTAGGGATGTCCGATAATGGCTTTTTGCCGATATACGATATTCCGATATTGTCCAACACTTTAATTACCGATACCGATGTCAACCGATACCGATACTGATATATACAGTTGTGGAATTAACACATTATTATGCCTAATTTGGACAACCAGGTATGGTGAAGATAAGGTCCTTTTTTTTTTTTAATTAATAAAATAAAATAAGATAAATAAATTAAAAACATTTTCTTGAATAAAAAAGAAAGTAAAACAATATAAAAACAGTTACATAGAAACTAGTAATTAATGAAAATGAGTAAAATGAAGTGTTAAAGGTTAGTACTATTAGTGGAGCAGCAGCACGCACAATCATGTGTGCTTACGGACTGTATCCCTTGCAGACTGTATTGATATATATTGATATATAATGTAGGAACCTTGCAGACTGTATTGATATATATTGATATATAATGTAGGAAGCAGAATATTAATAACAGAAAGAAACAACCCTTTTGTGTGAATGAGTGTAAATGGAGGAGGGAGGTTTTTTGGGTTGGTGCACTAATTGTAAGTGTATCTTGTGTTTTTTATGTGGATTTAATTAAAAAAAAACAAAAAAAACCCCAAAAAAACAAAACGATACCGATAAAAAAAACAACCCGATACCGGCCGATATTATCGGACATCTCTACTTTTTACACCTTTTCTGTCTACACACTGTGTCTGCTTGTAAGTACTCCGTGTGTGTGTGCGCTGCCCAACATGCTCCTCTGCTCGTAAAAACCAGCAATGTCACCACGTGACGATGCGCCGTCATGCCCGTTAAACTGCTTTTTAGAGGCGCTATATAGTACCGAATATGATTCATTAGTATCGCGGTGCTATACTAGTGTGTGTATACCGCACAACCCTAATACAAGAAGTAGAGCCTCGGAACGTAAACATCTGGTAACGTAGTAGAAATGATCCGGATCGCCCCCAAAATGTAAACACTTTATCCCATTTTTGACATGGGTTAGGGTTAGGGTTAGGGTTAGGGTTTCATGAAAATGCGGCGATAACTTTGTTGAGTGTCTAACTTGGTGTGATTGTGAGCGTTACCCTCTTGGAGTTGCAGCGTGTTGAGGTAGAGAGGATTCTTTAGAACGTAACAACGTCCAGCTTCGTCCTCTCTGCTAACCAGCAAGACATCGTCGTAGATCAAAACCGTCACCTGGGACACGCACACGTCAACGCTCTGTTTTGTGCACAAGATCTGTCAGCGGCAGACGGACCTTTTGGGGCAGCTGGTGGTCCTGGTGCAGAACCAGTTCTTCGGACATCTGCAGCGTCCTGTCAGTGTGGCTCGGATCCAAAAGCTGCAAGAACACAAACACAATCCGGTCTCCAGAAGTTCTTAGACCAAGTCTCAGATTCAAGATGTTCGTCTCCTTGGCCGTGTAGCAACAAATGACCGAGATTGGGTTCTTTCCTGAGACAATTGGCAGGTTAGGTGGTCTGGGTTCTACAGTACTTAGACACTTGGTTCTGACCTGCACAAAGACGGGGAAGATGAGGGTTTTGGGTGCCAGCGTGTCGAAGGATTCATGGCCGTTGCAAGAGGGCACATGTGATTGGAGGATGGTGCAGTTCTGGTAGTTGCCATAGTTACGCTGGGCAGAGGCAGTGGGAGGAGCCAAG
>NC_084747.1:22201228-22298728 GCF_033978785.1 Entelurus aequoreus | reverse complement strand
AACACCAAATTATTTAGGGGGGCTTAAGAATATTTTAGGGGGGCTTGAGCCCCCCTAAAATAGGCCTAACAACGCCAACGGCCTGTGGAGAACTGGGACAACAGAGACTCTTACCAGGAGGACTTTGAGTTGGATACGCAGACGAGGTACCGTGAGTACGCAACCAGAATGTTGCCATAAGCATTTTGTTTAATTTGTATGTGTAACTTCCAAACATTTGATCGCTTGCCCGTACGTGCGTGCCGCTATGTGCACGTCACGTACGTAACTTTGGGGAAATAAATTTGCTGTATGAACTTTGGGGAGGTGAACGGTACTTTGGGCTGTGGGATTGAGGGTGTTGTGCGGGTGTTTGAGTTGTATTGGCGGGTTATATGGACGGGAGGGGGGAGGTGTTTGTTATGCGGGATTAATTTGTGGCATATTAAATATAAGCCTGGTTGTGTTGTGGCTAATAGAGTATAAATACACTAGCGTTCAAAAGTTTGGGGTCACATTGAAATGTCCTTATTTTTGAAGGAAAAGCACTGTACTTTTCAATGAAGATAACTTTAAACTAGTCTTAACTTGAAAGAAATACACTCTATACATTGCTAATGTGGTAAATGACTAGTCTAGCTAGCAAATGTCTGGTTTTTGGTGCAATATCTACATAGGTGTATAGAGGCCCATTTCCAGCAACTATCACTCCAGTGTTCTAATGGTACAATGTGTTTGCTCATTGGCTCAGAAGGCTAATTGATGATTAGAAAACCCTTGTGCAATCATGTTCACACATCTGAAAACACTTTAGCTCGTTACAGAAGCTACAAAACTGACCTTCCTTTGAGCAGGTTGAGTTTCTGGAGCATCACATTTGTGGGGTCAATTAAACGCTCAAAATGGCCAGAAAAAGAGAACTTTCATCTGAAACTCGACATTCTATTCTTGTTCTTAGAAATGAAGGCTATTCCACTAAATTGTTTGGGTGACCCCAAACTTTTGAACGGTAGTGTGTCTTGTGTTTATTTACTGTTTTAGTCATTCCCAGCTGAATATCAGGGGCCGTACTTATCAGGCTTCTTAGAATGACTCCTAAGAAGTCTGCTAAGAGTTGACTTAAGAGTAAATAAATTCTTCGCTGAAAGCTGCACTTAAAAGTTAGTTATCAAGCGTCTTACTCACACTTTCAGCGAAGTGTAGGACTGAATCTTAAGTGTCACACTCAGAGCTGAATTACGACATTACTATGTGCCGTAAATGCAATTTTAGGTCATTTCTGTGTCCATAGAAATGACCAATCACGGAAGGGAATCCGTTGTCTAAGAATAAAGAAATATTTAAGTGGACAATGGGAGTGTATATTTTGACAATAAACTACAAAATAATACAAAACAAACTAGTCCCCGCCGGCACTCACGCTACCGCTCCCTCTCTTCTCTCGCCCACACACTCACTGACGTCACTCACCTCACGGCCACACACATACGCTACTGTCATAACATTTTCTTTCCAATTCATTAATTAGGCAACTAATTTGAAACTGGTGTGGGTGGCTCTATATATACTAGCCCACTGCAGCCACATGCAGAAATCAACAAGGAATCGAAAAGTATTAAATCTGTGACAAAAATAATATCCGCTCTGTCTAAACGATACCGTTTGATCAGCTGCTCGTCATCAAAAAAAACAAAAAACATTGTTCCGCTCCCTGAATGTTGGCGCACGTCTCTCTCGCCTCAGTGCCATCCCCTGCTGGCAACTCCTAACCACTTAAGACACCTCTGAAGGTCTCTTAAATATCGTGGAGAGTAGGAGTGATTCTTAGACTTAAGAACGTTGATAAAAAGCTTTTATTCTTAAGTTTGAGAGTAGGACTAAATTTCGCAAATTCTCAGGACTTAAGTGTAAAATGGCACTCTAAGAAGCTTGATAAGTACGGCCCCAGGTCCCACCCGCCTCTCACAGCATCTTCCCTATCTGAATCGCTTCCACTGCACTCTCACCTTCCTCATCCACAAATCTTTCATCCTGGCTCAAATTAATGGGGAAATCGTCGCTTTCTCGGTCCGAATCGCTCTCGCTGCTGGTGGCCATGATTGTAAACAATGTGCAGATGTGAGGAGCTCCACAACCTGTGACGTCACGCTACTTCCGGTACAGGCAAGGCTTTTTTTTAATCAGCGACCAAAAGTTGCGAACTTTATCGTCGATGTTCTCTACTAAATCCTTTCAGCAAAAATATGGCAATATCGCCAAATGATCAAGTATGACACATAGAATGGATCTGCTATCCCCGTTTAAATAAGAAAATCGCATTTCAGTAGGCCTTTAAAGGTGTGGACAATGCTGAAGAAACAAGTCCATGTCAGGAAAAGCAACACATTTAGCTGAACTGCAGTAATTTAGTGGTCAAGTGGTCAAGCAGAAGCTTGTGGATGGCTACCAAAAGCGCCTTATTGCGGGTCAACTTGCCAAGGGACATGTAAGCAAATATGAACATTGCTGTATGTATACTTTTGACCCAGCACATTTTCAGTAGACACATAATAAATTCATAAAAGAAGCAAACTTCATGAATGTTTTTGTGACCAACAAGTATGTGCTCCAATCACTACATCACAAAAAAATAAGAGTTGTAGGAATGATTGACAGCCATGACATGATGTTCTTTACAAGTGTATGTAGACTTTGACCACCACTGTGTGTTTGAATATGTCTGCACTAGTGTCATCAGTGGCGTCCTGTCCTGGTCGCCAGGCTGTTTCCATGACGCCCCCCCCCTCCCCCCCCCAAAAAACCTCTGTGGTCCCTAAGTCCAGACTGTCAGATTGAAATTAAAACTCCCCAGGAACTGGCACCCTTTGACCTTTATCTGAGCAGATTCCTCCCCAGTGTTTGCGTTGTGTGGCAGGAGTCCACTTCCCTGTGGACTCAGAGGACATCTCGCCGCACTTTCCTGGCTTTTTTTTTTTCCAGGCAAGCTAAGCGTGGGAATGAAGTGCTGTTGGAGGAACAACATCCTGCGACAGGTTCCTGCAGACGTCTCACAAAGAACCTCGCAGAGACTTCCTCGTAGTCTCTGGACACGAGATGAGAGTCCGCTCTAAATGTGTCATGTGACCTTCAGAACACACACACCTCACTTCTATGGAAGGATCATACACTTTTTATGTTGGTCAATTTTTTATAACCATCTTTTTCTCTCTCTCCACACACACACACACACACACACACACACACACACACACACACACACACACACACACACACACACACACGCACGCACGCACGCACGCACGCACGCACGCACATTCTTGTATTTGTGACCTTCTTGAGACCTGAAAAAATATGCCTACCTCTTTAGGACCAGCCTTTCTAGATATATAAGAAGTGCATTTACAACATTAATAATACATACATACTATGCAAATATAAAAAAAGTTGTTGTGTAAAATGAGTTGGAATTTCACAAGTAAAACGTAGAATTTTGGCAGTATTATAATAAAAGTCGTCATTTTCCTCAACGCAAGTCAGGAGTTTACAATAAAAACTGAACATTTGTGCAATATTATTAGAGATGTCCGATAATATCGGCCTGCCGATATTATCGGCCGATAAATGCTTGAAAATGTAATATCGGAAATTATCGGTATCATTTTTTTTGTTATCGGTATCGTATTGTTTTTTAAAAAAAAAGTATTTATTTATTTATTTATGTTGATTTAATAAAAATAAATAAATAAATAAATTTAAAAAAAACCCCCAAAAAAACCAATACCGATAATAAAAAAACCGATACCAATAATTTTCCTCAACGCAAGTCAGGAGTTTACAATAAAAACTGAACATTTGTGCAATATTATTAGAGATGTCCGATATTATCGGCCGATAAATGCTTTAAAATGTAATATCGGAAATTATCGGTATCATTTTTTTTGTTATCAGTATCGTTTTTTTGGGGTTTTTTTGTTTTTTATTTATTTATTTATTTATGTTGATTTAATAAAAATAAATAAATAAATAAATTTAAAAAAAAAAAACCAAAAAACCGATACCGATTAAAAAAAAACCGATACCGATAATTTTCCTCAACGCAAGTCAGGAGTTTACAATAAAAACTGAACATTTGTGCAATATTATTAGAGATGTCCGATAATATCGGCCTGCCTGCACGATATTATCGGCCGATAAATGCTTTAAAATGTAATATCGGAAATTATCGGTATCAGTTTTTTTTATTATCGGTATCGTTTTTTTTTTGTTTTTTTTAAATGTATTTATTTTTATTAAATCAACATAAAAAACACAAGATACACTTACAATTAGTGCACCAAGCCAAAAAACCTCCCTCCCCCATTTACACTCATTCACACAAAAGGGTTGTTTCTTTCTGTTATTAATATTCTGCTTCCTACATTATATATCAATATACCGTATATTACCAAATAGACGCCCTTGTGCAAATAGACGCCCTTGTCCTAATAGTCGCCCGGGGTCTGAGCCCATTTTGTGAATTAACAGCCTCTTCCTAATAAACGCCTATGTCCAAATAGCCGCCCATGGGCTGTTATTTGCATAATTTAGATTAAAATCATATTGATTTAATTTTCATTAAACCCAATTTATAAGCTAAAAGGAAAAGCAAAGGTGCAATAATTCTGGTCATTACGGTAACAGCAGACGTCACGTGGGGATTCTGGGTAATCAACATATTGCAATGGGTCACCGCATATAGCGTAACACACAACAAACCCACGAGGAAAAGTTTCAACATGGCAAGCAACAGTAGCAGTGAGTTGAATGAACAGGATACCGCTACACCACAACTGATGGACGGGAATACTTTAAGGGGGAAGAAGAGAACGTTTGACTTGACTTAAAGTTCAAGCTAGCGATTGTGAAGTATGCGGAGCAGAATTCTGGTTTGGCAGCGGCCAGGCAGTTTAACGTTGACCCAAAACGTGTACGAGAATGGAAACAAAAAAAGGGAGAACTACTATCTCAGTCGGCAATCGATGGAAAACGACCCCCCGGATGGAGGTAGGAAGAAAGTGAGCGACGAGCTTGATGCTAATTTGTGTCAGTGGATACATCACGTGCGTGGACTGAACCACCGTGTGTCCCGCAAAATGATCAGCATTAAGGCAAAGGAGTTGTATGTCACCGCGAGTGACACGAGAGACACCGGGGTGGTGTTTGGTGCAACAAGTGGCTGGCTTAATCGTGTGTGTGTGTGTCCGTGTTGCAAACAGTAGCCATAGCTGAATGTTGCTTTGTGGTATCCTACAAGGTGTGTGGGCTGACGGTGGCAGCTGATGGGAGTGAGGACCAGCTCATTTACTGCTTCAAGGAGGGACAGCCATGTCAGGCAGGCAGAGAGATGCTGTTGAGGGCTAGACAGCAGGCTGCTGCTGTGCTTCAGGAAGAGGAGGAGAGTGATGAGGAACAGCAGTTCCTCAATGAACTTGTGATTGAAAAGGAGGATGATGATGAGGGGGGTGAGGGAGAGAAGGAGGATGATGAGTGGGGTTGAGTTGCATTTGGGGTTGCGTTTGCTGCAGTATTATTGTTTTGATGGTTTTATAGAGTACTTGGTACCATAATTGTATTTTTCTTGTATGCTTCTTTATTTAAAACTTGGAGTACTGTAGCCTTTATTTTATTTAAGTGACAGTATTATTGTTCTGTTTTGATGGTGTGTTTTTTAATACTTGAGTACTTGGTACCATAATTTTATTTTTCCCAGTAGGCTGCTTTATTTAAAAAGTGTATTTATTTTTAGTATTGGTAGTCTATTTGACAATTGTTGCAGTACTGCCATGTTGAGGCCTTGTTGATCTCTTGTCTTTTGATAGTCTTGTTTTTTTGTTTGTATGTTTACAATAGCTTTTACATTTAAAATTGTTTGTACGAAAAAAAAAATACTGGACAGTAACCATTGTAACCAAATAATGGCCTGGTGCAGGCTGGTGCAAAAATAAATAAAAGCCTTGTGCAAATAACCGCCCATGTCCTAATAGCCGCCCGGGGTCTGACCCCATTTTGTAAAATAAACGCCCGGGCTACTATTTGGTAATATACGGTATATCAATACAGTCTGCAAGGGATACAGTCCGTAAGCACACATGATTGTGCGTGCTGCTGCTCCACTAATAGTACTAACCTTTAACAGTTAATTTTACTCATTTTCATTTTATTACTAGTTTCTATGTAACTGTTTTTATATTGTTTTACTTTCTTTTGTATTCAAGAAAATGTTTTTAATTTATTTATCTTATTTTTTATTTTTTTTAAAAGGACCTTATCTTCACCATACCTGGTAGTCCAAATTAGGCATAATAATGTGTTAATTCCACGACTGTATATATCGGTATCGGTTGATATCGGTATCGGTAATTAAAGAGTTGGACAATATCGGAATATCGGATATCGGCAAAAAGCCATTATCAGACATCCCTAAATATTATGATCAAAGTTGGAATTTTACTCTAACAGTCGCGGTTTTACAAGAAAGCTTAAAGTTTTGGCAATTTTATGAAAAGGGTCGTCATTTCACTCGATAAAAGTCACAATTTTACAATAAAACTTTAACATTTTGGAAATATTATAATAACAACAATCGGAATTTTACTTGGCAAAATTGTGACAAAAGTCGTAATTTTACTCAAAAAAATGTCACCATTTTACAAGAACAACAAAAAGGTTGGCAATATTGTGATAAAAGTCTGAATTTTATATGACAAATGTCACCGTTTTGCACTAAGAAGTAATAATTTTACATAAAAAAAGTAATAATTTTACGAAAAAACATTGCGATATTACAGAAGCAGAAAGAATATGAGAAATTGTTCCCAATTTTTATAAGAAAAAAGTCGACACATTGTGAGAAAAAGACTGCTTTAAATTAAAAAAAGTATTTTTATTTTATTTTTTGTTTTTAATTGGTTTTTAATCTTCATTATTTACAGTAAGTCTCTATATACATATTTATTTGATAAATTTTGGCCAATGGGGGCGCATTTCAATTTCTTACACACACTTGTTATTTCATATGTTGACCAAAGGGGGGAGCACTTCACATTTTTACACACACTTGTTATTTCATATGTTGACCAAAGGGGGGAGCACTTCACATTTTTACACACACTTGTTATTTCATATGTTGACCAAAGAGGGGAGCACGTCACATTTTTACACACACTTGTTATTTCATATGTTGACCAAAGGGCGGAGCACTTCACATTTTTACACACACTTGTTATTTCATATGTTGACCAAAGAGGGGAGCACGTCACATTTTTACACACACTTGTTATTTCATATGTTGACCACAGGGTGAGCACTTTTAAAAGCGACACACAGTCAATGTGAACAATCACCGTCATGTTGATAGATGTCACCACCAATGAGACATTGTCTATTAGATGCAATGTTATTGATTTATGTCATCACTTGTTCACACCTCCTCATTTGGAAGATACTTTTCCTTTTTCATGACTTTTATCAATATTGTGATAAAAGTCAACATTTTGTATGACAAATGTCACCATTTTTGCATTGAAAAGTAACAATTTCACGAGAAAATTTGAAATTGTTCCCAATTTTAAAACAAAAAAGTCGATACATTGTGAGAAAAAGACTGCTTTTAGTTCATTAATTAACACATTTTTGATTTGTAATTGGTTTTAATTTTCATTATTCACTTCAAGTTGTTACAGTATGTCTCTATATACTGTACATATTTATTAGATTTTTTTTTTTTTACAAATATTGGCCAGAGGGGGAGCACTTTGAATTTCTTACACACACTTGTTATTTCATATGTTGACCAATAACATTGCATCTATTGGATGCAATGTTATTGGGACCATGATTTATGTCATCACTTGATCACACCTCCTCATATGGAAGCTACTTTTCCTTCTTCATGTCTCAAGAAGGGTAGAAATACAAGAACACACACACACACACACACACACACACACACACACACACACACACACACACACACACACACACACACACACACACACACACACGTACATAAAGTGCAGCTGTTTTGAAGCCATTACAGACATGAAATATTTACAACAACACCCAAGCACACCCGCCGAGGTCTACAAGACTCAGATGGACTACAGTTGGACCAAAGGTACCGACCTGAGGGAGGTTCTGTCCAATGCAGACTTGACACAGGCGGTAGATGGTGTGCATGGTGGCGGCCTGCAGCTCCACCAGCCTGCACGGAGACCACGATCCAGGACTTGGCGCACCTTTACTGAAGCAGGACCAAAGCTAAACCTGCTCTATGAATCCATTCTAGAACCTGGAACCAGAGGGGCTGTGGTCGGGCAGTGTCCTCGGTGTGTGTGTGTGTGTGTGTGTGTGTGTGTGTGTGTGTGTGTGTGTGTGTGTGTGTGTGTGTGTGTGTGTGTGTGTGTGTGTGTGTGTGTGTGTGGGAACCAAGAGAATAATGGCAGGAAACACATGCCTCACACAAACACTGCATGTGTCCCTACGATAAGGCGCACACGCACACACACACACACACACACACACACACACACACACACACACACACACACACACATACACACTCATACAATCTTCCTGAGTACATTTTTTTGGAGCCATGGACAATAACATGTGTGTGTGTGTGTGTGTGTGTGTGTGTGTGTGTGTGTGTGTGTGTGTGTGTCCTTAAAAATGGCCAACTCACAGAACTTATTACTATGTGTGTGTAGGGTCAAATCTTCCTAGCAACAGCGGTCGGTCCTCACAACTACAGAAGTAAAATATTTGTTTTACTTTGTGTGTTTTGCATTCTGAAGTGAGGTTGCAACTCTCTACTCCCATCTAGTGCTAGATTTTTTTTTTCCATCTTTCTAGCTATAGTGGAAAGGGGGGCCCTCACAACCTAACCAAATGTGGGTCCACACAAAGTAGGCAAGACCTGTGTGTGTGTGGGGGGGGGAGTGGCGGTTGGGGGGGGGGGGTGTCCTTAAAAATGGCTAACTCACAGAACTTATTACTATTTGTGTGTACGGTCAAATCTACCTAGCAACAGCGGTCGGTCCTCACAACTACAGAAGTAAAATATTTGTTTTATTTTGTGTGTTTAGCATTCTGAAGTGAGGTTACAACTCTCTACTCCCATCTAGTGCTAGATTATTTTTTTTTTCATCATTCTAGCTATAGTGGAAAGGGGGGCCCTCACAACCTACTAACCAAACGTGGGTCCACAGAAAGTCGGCAAGACGTGTGTGTGTGTGTGTGTGTGTGTGTGTGTGTGTGTGTGTGTGTGTGTGTGTGTGTGTGTGTGTGTGTGTGTGTCCTTAAAAATGGCCAACTCACAGAACTTATTACTATGTGTGTGTACGGTCAAATCTACCTAGCAACAGCGGTCGGTCCTCACAACTACAGAAGTAGTTGTGTGTTTAGCATTCTGAAGTGAGGTTGCAACTCTCTACTCCCATCTAGTGCTAGATATGTGTTTTTCGTCATTCTAGCTATAGTGGAAAGGGGGGCCCTCACAACCTACTAACCAAACGTGGGTCCACACAAAGTAGGCAAGACGTGTATGTGTGTGTGTGTGTGTGTGTGTGTGTGTGAGGCATAGGGCAACCTACATTTCCCACAATGCACCTCTCCAAGCACAATCACGGGCTGGTTCTCAGAAGGCTCTAAAAGTGAGGTCATGTGACGACCGGAGACTCACCGTCCGTTGTGTTTGGCCGTCTTTGGTTTCGTCGGTCTCTCCAGGGGATCCGGCAACACGGTTCCGGTCAGGACCCGCGCCCGGGTCCGGGGCTCTCCCGAGCATGTAACCGGCGTCGTCGTCATTGTGCCAGGTGGCGTGCCTCCAGAACATGGCGGCGCCCCCGAGGTGGTCCTGGTCCGAGAATGAATTTTAATTTTCAGGAGGTGATTGACGGCTGAAGTGGCTCCGCCTCCGGCGCGATGTCAGCTGAGATTGCACTGCCTTGCACACAAAAAAACTAAGATGATTGCCAAAACTCACAACTTGTACGGTCTTACGTGATGACGTCACGGCGTGCGGTCACGTGGCGGGAACGCGGGGAAGACGCCGCCACCTTCACGCCGCCAAACTTCTCCTTCTTTTTGCCATTCTTGTTCCGCTTATTGGTCTGCTTTGTCTCCGGCTGCTCAGCCAGGCCACCTTCATATCTCATCGCGATGTGATGTCACAAGTGGGAGGGGCTTTTTGTGTGTGTGTGCGTGCGTGGTAGAGAAATAGGACAGAGGTGTCATGCGGGTCACATGGTTACTGTGCAGCTTCTCATCTCCATGGCAACCATGTGGACCCTTGGAATGGGGAGCACTTAAAATCTATTTTCATCCCTGCTCTCTCCATCTCACAACATCTGCTCGTGTGTGTGTGTGTCCCAGCATGCTAACAGGTTAGCTACGAAGCTAACATCTAAGGCAGTGTTTTTCAACCATTTTTAAGCCTAGGCACATTTTTTGCGTTGAAAAAATGCGGAGGCACACCACCAGCAGAAACCATTAAAAAACTAAACTCAGTTGACAGTAAAAAGTGGTTGTTGCAATTGTTGGGTATGACTTTAAAGCAGGGGTCACCAACGCGGTGCCCGCGGGCACCAGGTAGCCCGTAAGGACCAGGGGCCGTACTTATCAAGCTTCTTAGAGTGCCATTTTACACTTAAGTCCTGAGAATTTGCGAAATTTAGTCCTACTCTCAAACTTAAGAATAAAAGCTTTTTATCAACGTTCTTAAGTCTAAGAATCACTCCTACTCTCCACGATATTTAAGAGACCTTCAGAGGTGTCTTAAGTGGTTAGGAGTTGCCAGCAGGGGATGGCACTGAGGCGAGAGAGACGTGCGCCAACGTTCAGGGAACGGAACGATGTTCTGGATTTGTTTGATGACGAGCAGCTGATCAAACGGTATCGTATTATTATTTTTTTAAAAGTACCTTATCTTCACCATACCTGGTTGTCCAAATTAGACATAATAATGTGTTAATTCCACGACTGTATATATCGGTTGATATCGGTATCGGTAATTAAAGAGTTGGACAATATCGGAATATCGGATATCGGCAAAAAGCCATTATCGGACATCCCTAGTGAACATGATTGCACAAGGGTTTTCTAATCATCAATTAGCCTTCTGAGCCAATGAGCAAACACATTGTACCATTAGAACACTGGAGTGATAGTTGCTGGAAATGGGCCTCTATACACCTATGTAGATATTGCACCAAAAAGCAGACATTTGCAGCTAGAATAGTCATTTAGCACATTAGCAATGTATAGAGTGTATTTCTGTAAAGTTAAGACTAGTTTAAAGTTATCTTCATTGAAAAGTACAGTGCTTTTCCTTCCAAAATAAGGACATTTACATGTGACGCCAAACTTTTGAACGCTAGTGTACATTATTCCAGGCATTATTAGACATTTTGCATGTTTGGTTTAGGAGTTATGGTTAAATAACTGTCATATTGATGTCAGAGTTTGTTGGTGACGAACCCCAAGATGCAGAAAAGGCAGCAGGCATTGTACGGGAAAACATGATTTAATTTAACACTATAGCAAAAAAACAACAAAAGGGTACAAACTAAAGGCGCGCATGAGGCGGAGAACAAACTTGGCCATGAACTAAAATAGCACAAAGGCTAACTGTGGACAAGAAACAAAAACACTTACTGTGACAGGAAGGAACTATGACATGAGCAGAGTGAACAACAGTAGACAGAGCTACAACGACCGGCGTTATGACAGGAAGTAGTGACAATAATCCAGCACTGACTGGAGAGGAGGGCAGGTTCAAATAGCAGCTGGCTGTTTGGCACCAGGTGTGGCCAGGTGCCAATCAGCCACAGCTGAGGGGACAAAGCACTCAGGGAGATAATCAAGGAAATAACCAAAATAAGAGCGCTGACAGGAAACAAAGACAGGAAAAACCAAAACATAACTGAACTGTCAGTGACAAACCTGACAGTTGAGTGTGACAGTTATACTGTCTCTTTATACTATTTAACATGTTAGCACTCCCCCTATAGGAACATTACTGACATTACACTCTGTCTCTTTATACTATTTAACATGTTAGCACTCCCCCTATAGGAACATTACTGACATTACACTCTGTCTCTTTATACTATTTAACATGTTAGCACTCCCCCTATAGGAACATTACTGACATTACACTCTGTCTCTTTATACTATTTAACACAGGGGTGTCCAAAGTGCGGCCCGGGGGCCATTTGCGGCCCGCAGCTAATTGTTTACCGGCCCGCCACACATTCCGCAAAAAATGCAAAATTAATAATATTGCAAAAATTTAAAAAAACATTGAAAAAAGTGGAATGAGGTGAAATCTGGCTGTTTTTTTTCTTTTGTCTTTGTTTATTTTTCTTTTTTTTGCCGTTGCTAAAAAAAAAAAAGACTACAAATCTATGTTATAAAGAATTATTACTTTAAAAATATCACTTTAAAATGTTTTATGTGGAAAAAAATATTGCATAAATTGTGTGGCTGCCATAAAAAAACATCAAAGTGTTATTACTGTGAACATTATTATTATTATTATTATTGTGTTGTTGTTTCAACACATTCATGATTATTGTAAGTGTTGTTGTTTCAACACTTGATTATTGTAAGTGTTGTTGTTGTTTCAACACTTGATTATTGTAAGTGTTGTTGTTTCAACACATTCATGATTATTGTAAGTGTTGTTGTTTCAACACTTGATTATTGTAAGTGTTGTTGTTTCAACACATTCATGATTATTGTAAGTGTTGTTGTTTCAACACATTCATGATTATTGTAAGTGTTGTTGTTTCAACACTTGATTATTGCAAGTGTTGTTGTTTCAACACTTGATTATTGTAAGTGTTGTTGTTTCAACACATTCATGATTATTGTAAGTGTTGTTGTTTCAACACATTCATGATTATTGTAAGTGTTGTTGTTTCAACACATTCATGATTATTATAAGTGTTGTTGTTTCAACACATTCATGATTATTGTAAGTGTTGTTGTTTCAACACATTCATGATTATTATAAGTGTTGTTGTTTCAACACATTCATGATTATTGTAAGTGTTGTTGTTTCAACACATTCATGATTATTATAAGTGTTGTTGTTTCAACACATTCATGATTATTGTAAGTGTTGTTGTTTCAACACATTCATGCTTATTATAAGTGTTGTTGTTTCAACACATTCATGATTATTGTAAGTGTTGTTGTTTCAACACATTCATGATTATTGTAAGTGTTGTTGTTTTAACACTTGATTATTGTAAGTGTTGTTGCTTCAACACTTGATTATTGTAAGTGTTGTTGTTTCAACACATTCATGATTATTGTAAGTGTTGTTGTTTCAACACATTCATGATTATTGTAAGTGTTGTTGTTTCAACACTTGATTATTGTAAGTGTTGTTGTTTCAACACATTCATGATTATTGTAAGTGTTGTTGTTTCAACACATTCATGATTATTCTAAGTGTTGTTGTTTCAACACATTCATGATTATTATAAGTGTTGTTGTTTCAACACATTCATGATTATTGTAAGTGTTGTTGTTTCAACACATTCATGCTTATTATAAGTGTTGTTGTTTCAACACATTCATGATTATTGTAAGTGTTGTTGTTTCAACACATTCATGATTATTGTAAGTGTTGTTGTTTTAACACTTGATTATTGTAAGTGTTGTTGCTTCAACACTTGATTATTGTAAGTGTTGTTGTTTCAACACATTCATGCTTATTATAAGTGTTGTTGTTTCAACACATTCATGATTATTGTAAGTGTTGTTGTTTCAACACATTCATGATTATTGTAAGTGTTGTTGTTTTAACACTTGATTATTGTAAGTGTTGTTGCTTCAACACTTGATTATTGTAAGTGTTGTTGTTTCAACACATTCATGATTATTATAAGTGTTGTTGTTTCAACACATTCATGATTATTGTAAGTGTTGTTGTTTCAACACATTCATGATTATTGTAAGTGTTGTTGTTTCAACACTTGATTATTGTAAGTGTTGTTGTTTCAACACATTCATGATTATTGTAAGTGTTGTTGTTTCAACACATTCATGATTATTGTAAGTGTTGTTGTTTCAACACATTCATGATTATTGTAAGTGTTGTTGTTTCAACACATTCATGATTATTGTAAGTGTTGTTGTTTTAACACATTCATGATTATTGTAAGTGTTGTTGTTTCAACACATTCATGATTATTGTAAGTGTTGTTGTTTCAACACTTTATTATTGTAAGTGTTGTTGTTTCAACACTTGATAATTGTAAGTGTTGCTGTTTCAACACATTCATGATTATTGTAAGTGTTGTTGTTTCAACACTTGATTATTGTAAGTGTTGTTGTTTCAACACTTGATTATTGTAAGTGTTGTTGTTTCAACACTTGATTATTGTAAGTGTTGTTGTTTCAACACATTCATGATTATTATAAGTGTTGTTGTTTCAACACATTCATGATTATTGTAAGTGTTGTTGTTTCAACATATTCATGATTATTATAAGTGTTGTTGTTTCAACACATTCATGATTATTATAAGTGTTGTTGTTTCAACACATTCATGATTATTGTAAGTGTTGTTGTTTCAACACATTCATGATTATTGTAAGTGTTGTTGTTTTAACACTTGATTATTGTAAGTGTTGCTGTTTCAACACATTCATGATAATTGTAAGTGTTGTTGTTTCAACACTTGATTATTGTAAGTGTTGTTGTTTCAACACATTCATGATTATTGTAAGTGTTGACAGTAGTTGGTGATGATAAAGTGTAGTGGAAGTGTGGGCTGTGACATCTTGCGGTTGCTAATCCGACACTCTCAAGTCAATCTGATCAGATTAGCAGCGCTCCTTGGCGCCCGGGCAGCATATGCCACCTCCGGCTGTTGCCATGACGATGTGACAGCACCTTTCAAGCGGGCGACTGACCTCTCTGAGTTTGGTGTCTGTCTTCAAGACTGACAGGTAAGTACATCCTTAATATTTCATTGTGACCTGCTGGGATTCCAACTTGATTGGAACAATTTGAACTTTGAGACAAACAGAAACAAGCTGGTGCAGATTCACTTCCACGTACTGATAGGGATGTCATGTTGGTAGTGCTTTGTACGCATTACCTCAGGATTATAACAACATTACTGTCATATGGAGTCAAAAACTAATGTTTGTGTTTGCAAACCTTAAAAAAAAGCATATGATTCTAGTAAAAGTCACATAGATACATTATTACAGGCATTATTAGACATTTTGCATGTTTGGTTTAGGAGTTATGTTTATATAACTTTCATATTTAGTATGACAGTTATACTGTCATATTGAGTAAAAAAAACTATTTTTGTCTTTTCAAACCTTACAAAAGATCATTTTTGTAGTAAAACTTAAAGATACACTACCGTTCAAAAGTTTGGGGTCACCCAAACAATTTAGTGGAATAGCCTTCATTTCTAAGAAGAAGAATAGACTGTGGAGTTTCAGATGAAAGTTCTCTTTTTCTGGCCATTTGGAGCGTTTAATTGAGCCCACAAATGTGATGCTCCAGAAACTCAATCTGCTCAAAGGAAGGTCAGTTTTGTAGCTTCTGTAACGAGCTAAAGTGTTTTCAGATGTGTGAACATTAGGGATGTCCGATAATATCGGCTGATAAATGCGTTAAAATGTAATATCGGAAATTATTGGTATCGTTTTTTTAATTATCGGTATCGTTTTTTTTGTTTTTATTTATTTATTTTAAAAAAAAATTAAATCCACATAAAAAACACAAGATACACTTACAATTAATGCACCAACCCAAAAAACCTCCGTCCTCATTCACACAAAAGGGTTGTTTCTTTCTGTTATTAATATTCTGCTTCCTACATTATATATCAATATATATCAATACAGTCTGCAAGGGATACAGTCCGTAAGCACACATGATTGTGCGTGCTGCTGCTCCACTAATAGTACTAACCTTTAACAGTTAATGTTACTCCTTTTCATTCATTACTAGTTTCTATGTAACTGTTTTTAAATTGTTTTACTTTCTTTTTTATTCAAGAAAATGTTTTTAATTTAATTATCGTATTTTGTTTTATAATTTTTATTTAAAAGTACCTTATCTTCACCATACCTGGTTGTCCAAATTAGACATAATAATGTGTTAATTCCACGACTGTATATATCGGTTGATATCGGTATCGGTAATTAAAGAGTTGGACAATATCGGAATATCGGATATCGGCAAAAAGCCATTATCGGACATCCCTAGTGAACATGATTGCACAAGGGTTTTCTAATCATCAATTAGCCTTCTGAGCCAATGAGCAAACACATTGTACCATTAGAACACTGGCGTGATAGTTGCTGGAAATGGGCCTCTATACACCTATGTAGATATTGCACCAAAAAGCAGACATTTGCAGCTAGAATAGTCATTTACCACATTAGCAATGTATAGAGTGTATTTCTGTAAAGTTAAGACTAGTTTAAAGTTATCTTCATTGAAAAGTACAGTGCTTTTCCTTCAGAAATAAGGACATTTACATGTGACCCCAAACTTTTGAACGCTAGTGTACATTATTCCAGGCATTATTAGACATTTTGCATGTTTGGTTTTGGAGTTATGGTTAAATAACTGTCATATTGATGTCAGAGTTTGTTGGTGACGAACCCCAAGATGCAGAGAAGGCAGCAGGCATTGTACGGGAAAACATGATTTAATTTAACACTATAGCAAAAAAACAAACAAAAGGGTACAAACTAAAGGCGCGCACGAGGCGGAGAACAAACTTGGCCATGAACTAAAATAGCACAAAGGCTAACTGTGGACAAGAAACAAAAACACTTACTGTGACAGGAAGGAACTATGACATGAGCAGAGTGAACAACAGTAGACAGAGCTACAACGACCGGTATTGTGACAGGAAGTAGTGACAATAATCCAGCGCTGACTGGAGAGGAAGGCAGGTTCAAATAGCAGCTGGCTGATTGGCACCAGGTGTGGCCAGGTGCCAATCAGCCACAGCTGAGGGGACAAAGCACTCAGGGAGATAATCAAGGAAATAACCAAAATAAGAGCGCTGACAGGAAACAAAGACAGGAAAAACCAAAACATAACTGAACTGTCAGTTGAGTGTGACAGTTATACTGTCATATTGAGTAAAAAACTGTTTTTTTGTCCTTGCAAACCTTAAAAAAACACCTGATTCTAGTAAAAGTCACATAGATACATTATTACAGGCATTATTAGACATTTTGCATGTTTGGTTTAGGAGTTATGTTTGATTACATTTGTATAGCTTTTTTCGCATTATCTCAGGATTCTAACAACATTACTGTCATATTGAGTAAAAAAACTAATATTTGTGTTTTCAAGCCTTAAAAAAAAGCATATGTTTCTAGTAAAAGTCACAAATATACATTATTACAGGCATTTTTAGCCATTTTGCATGTTTTGTTTTGGAGTTATGTTTATATAACTGTCATAGTGAGTGTGACAGTTATACTGTCATATTGAGTAAAACAAACTAATTTTTGTCTTTGCAAACCTTACAAAAGATCATTTGTCTAGTAAAAGTCACATAGATACATTATTCCAGGCATTTTTAGACATTTTGCATGTTTGGTTTAGGAGTTATGTTTGATTACATTTTTATTGCTTTATTCACATTATCTCAGGATTCTAAGAACATTACTGTCATATTGAGTAAAAAAATAATGTTTTTGTTTGCAAACCTTACAAAAACACCTGATTCTAGTAAAAGTCACATAGATACATTATTACAGGCATTATTAGACGTTTTGCATGTTTTCTTTTGGAGTTCTGTTTATATAACTTTCATATTTAGCATGACAGTTCAGTGTTTCCCATAAACTGCCAAGATACCTGTGGCGGTGGGGGCGTGGCTATGGGCTTGGTCACCATGACATCATCGAGTAATTTGCATAATTTACTACAATGATATGATTTTCTCTAAAAAGGCTCAAAAAATGTATACTTACTTATTAATAATAACAGTTTTGTTTTAAACGTCCATCCATCCATTTTACAATATAATTACAACACTTTATGTACATATTTATAGACAGATTTGAACAATAAGTTATTCACTGAATTATATTTATTAATTGTGGTTCTTACAAAAAATATATCTTATAAAATATGAAAGCTAAAATGTCTCTTAAAGCTGTGCCCCTTTAATTAGTGCATACTAAATAATTTAACTTTAGCCTACTACTACAAGCATATTATTTACCAGCAACATAAAGTGAAACAGAGGCAGAGGTGTCCTGCCACAGTCAGTAACAAATAAACAGAAAACAGTAGTGGTGGTAGATAGACACAGAGCTTCATCAAACATCTGATCCACTGAACAAAGAGCTCACTGACAAAGCTTAACCTATTGTTACTATAACAATCTACAAGGTTAATGAAGGTTGCTTTTCTTTCTTCCCCTCCATTTTTCTGCATTCTTTTGTATCTCAAGTTATCATTACGTACAGGTATATGTATTGTTGCATTTGAACAACTGTATTGTTGATAATAAAGGTAAAGTATTGGTATTGTTTATTATCAATAGCACTATTTCTATTGGTATTTGTATTGCTCCATTTTTAGTGTAATAATGCTCATTGTCATTTCTGTATTGTGTTTTATTTTCGCTAATTGCTTATTTGCTATCACTTTTACCATCATATTTGTACATGTCGTATTTGCTGCTGTTGCTCTATTGTTGTTGTTGTTTAAAGTCACATAGATACATTATTACAGGCATTTTTAGCCATTTTGCATGTGTGGTTTAGAAATTATGTTTATATAACTTTCATATTTAGCATGACAGTTATACTGTCATATTCAGTAAAAAAAACTATTTTGTGTATTTGCAAACCTTACAAAAACACCTGATTCTAGTAAAACTCACATAGATACATTATTACAGGCATTTTTAACTGGCTGTGACTGATAGATTGATTGATTGACAGGATGATGCTGAATGACAGCTGGACCGTCATGAACAACAGCAGTTCTGAGCTGGACAGCAAACGGCCAAGCAAACACAAGGTAGTCACGTCTTCTTGCAAAAGATCTTTCCTTTCCCAACACGGTAAATAGTTTTGGTTCTCACTGAGTCGCGTCACGTTGCACCGTCTTCACACATAGAAGGATCTGGATGTGGACCAGGACCTGCATCATGTTAGTCAATCAGACACAATCTGAAAGTTCACAAGAAGAAGCGGCAAAGAGTTCATTTGCGGCTAAAAGGTTAGCGCAAAGTCTAAGCTTTGGCATCTGTTGCCACGGTGACGTCACAGCGCTAATGCCTGCACTATTAACTGCAACTTGTCTCCTGTTTCCTTGTCTAATGCAACACGAACACGGGAAAGCAATACATCTTTTTGAACGCTTGTTTTCATACTCAGAAATGCTGCAACTTCCTGTTATGTGCCGCCATTGTGGTTGCCATGGTAGCGGGCATCACAGCAACAGTCGCCATCCTCTATGTCAACCAGTATCCTCTGCCCTTCATCAACAGGTACAAATATTTAAAAATATACAAGACTTGTTTTAATTAATGTGCATTTTGGGAAATATCAGCCTTTGTGTTTGTCCGTCCCTGCTTGGAAAGTTCTATTTTCTGGGGGTTGGTAAATGTGTCCTCATGACTATCCATCGTCTTTGAACATGCGGACAAAAGCTGCACTTTATTTCACGCTTCATTGCTTCTGTGACGTAACTCGCACCCCGAAAAAGTTGTATTGTGAAAAACCTTCATTACGAAACAATGTCGTCCATTGAAATCAATTTAATCTTTACTTTGACTCGCCAAAAAGAGCACAATTTTAAGGTTTTGTGTCTTTATTACAAAAGCTTTTTATGGACACCAAATTTATGTAACTGAATTTTTTGGAGTTAGAATTTTGTAAGCTCTTTTTTTTTTTTTTTTTTTTACATCAAAATAGGCTTGTGAGCATAATTTGTATGTTTAAAAATTCTCTTTGATAAAATAGTGTTTTGGAAATCGGGGTGTAATAATTAAGTGTAAAAAATGTTCAGTGTATAAAATTCAGGTAATAAACAATTGTGTCAAAAAGATGGTGTAGGAAAATTAAGTGTAAAAATTCAGTGTAAAAACATTTAGTGTAAAAAGAATTCAGTGCAGAAAAATCCATTGCAAAAAATGTATGTGTACAAATATTTGTCGCAAAACATTTCAATGGAGGAATATTTGTTGCAAAATTCAGCGTAAAAAAAAAATTTCAATCAGAAAAAATTCAGTACAGAAATGTTTTGTGCAAATTTCTGTGTAAAAAAAATTCTATGTAAAAACAAATTCAGTGTAAAAAAGTTCAGGGCAGAAAAAGTGAATGAAGAAAAATGACTGGTTTAAAATTCAGTGTAAAAAAATTCAGAGCAGAAATATTCAATGCATAAAAAATATTCAGTGTATTAAAATTCAGGTTAATAAAAAATTGTGTCAAAAAGATTTGGTAAGAAAATTAAGAGTAAAAACTTTTAGTGTAAAAATTTGGTGTACAAACATTTAGTGTAAAAAGAATTCAGAGCAGAAAAATCCATTGCAAACATTTTTTTGTGTAGAAATATTCGTAGTAAAACATTTCAATGGAGGAATATTTGTTGCAAAATTCAGCGTAAAAAAAAAATTCAATGTAAAAACAAATTCTGTGTAAAAAAGTTCAGGGCAGAAAAAGTGAATGAAGGAAAATAACTGCTTTAAAATTCAGTGTAAAAAAAACTGAGCAGAAAAATTCACTGCAGAAATATTTTTTGCAAAAAGATTTGGTGTAAAATTCAGTGTAAAAAAAATTCAGTGTAAAAAAGTTCTGAGCAGAAATATTCAATACATAACAAATATTCAGTGTATTAAAATTCAGGTTAATAAAAATGGTGTAAAAAATTTGGTGTACAAACATTTAGTGTAAAAAGAAATCAGGGCAGAAAAATCTATTGCAAAAAATGTATGTGTACAAATATTCGTCGCAAAACATTTCAATGGAGGAATATTTGTTGCAAAATTCAACGTAAAAAAAAAAATTCCAATCAGAAAAAATTCAGTATAGAAATGTTTGTCGCAAAAATATTTTGTGCACATTTCTGTGTAAAAAAAATTCTATGTAAAAACAAATTCACTGTAAAAAAGTTCAGGGCAGAAAAAGTGAATGAAGAAAAATAACTGGTTTAAAATTCAGTGTAAAAATTTCAGAGCAGAAATATTCAATGCATAAAAAATATTCAGTGTATTCAAATTCAGGTTAAAAAAAATTGTGTCAAAAAGATGGTGTAAGAAAATTAAGAGTAAAAACTTTTAGTGTAAAAATTCGGTGTACAAACATTTAGTGTAAAAAGAATTCAGAGCAGAAAAATCCATTGCAAACATTTTTTTGTGTAGAAATATTCGTAGTAAAACATTTCAATGGAGGAATATTTGTTGCAAAATTCAGCGTAAAAAAAAAATTCAATGTAAAAACAAATTCAGTGTAAAAAAGTTCAGGGCAGAAAAAGTGAATGAAGGAAAATAACTGGTTTAAAATTTAGTGTAAAAAAAACAGAGCAGAAAAATTCACTGCAGAAATATTTGTTGCAAAAAGATTTGGTGTAAAATTCAGTGTAAAAAAAATTCAGTGTAAAAAAATTCTGAGCAGAAATATTCAATGCATAACAAATATTCCGTGTATTAAAATTCAGGTTAATAAAAATGGTGTAAAAAAATTGGTGTACAAACATTTAGTGTAAAATGAAATCAGAGCAGAAAAATCTATTGCAAAAAATGTATGTGTACAAATATTCGTCGCAAAACATTTCAATGGAGGAATATTTGTTGCAAAATTCAACGTAAAAAAAAAAATTCCAATCAGAAAAAATTCAGTATAGAAATGTTTGTCGCAAAAATATTTTGTGCAAATTTCTGTGTAAAAAAAATTCTATGTAAAAACAAATTCAGTGTAAAAAAGTTCAGGGCAGAAAATGTGAATGAAGAAAAATAGCTGGTTTAAAATCCAGTGTAAAAATTTCAGAGCAGAAATATTCAATGCATAAAAAATATTCAGTGTATTAAAATTCAGGTTAAAAAAAAATTGTGTCAAAAAGATGGTGTAAGAAAATTAAGAGTAAAAACTTTTAGTGTAAAAATTCGGTGTACAAACATTTAGTGTAAAAAGAATTCAGAGCAGAAAAATCCATTGCAAACATTTTTTGTGTCGAAATATTCGTAGTAAAAAATTTCAATGGAGGAATATTTGTTGCAAAATTCAGCGTAAAAAAAAAATTCAATGTAAAAACAAATTCAGTGTAAAAAAGTTCAGGGCAGAAAAAGTGAATGAAGGAAAATAACTGGTTTAAAATTCAGTGTAAAAAAAACAGAGCAGAAAAATTCACTGCAGAAAAATTTGTTGCAAAAAGATTTGGTGTAAAATTCAGTGTAAAAAAATTCAGTGTAAAAAAATTCTGAGCAGAAATATTCAATGCATAACAAATATTCAGTGTATTAAAATTCAGGTTAATAAAAATGGTGTCAAAAATTTGGTGTAAAAACATTTAGTGTAAAAAAAAATTCAGAGCAGAAATATTCTATGGAGAAATATTTGTTGCAAAACAAATTGGTGTAAAATTCAGTGTAAAAAAATTCAGTGTTAAAAAAAAATCACAGCAGAATTATTCAATGCATAAAAATTGTTCAGTGTATTAAAATTCAGATTGATAACCAATTGTTTTGAAAAGATGGTGTCGAAAAATTAAGTGTAAACATTTTTGGTGTAAAAATTCGCTGTGCAAAAATTTTGTGTAAAAAAAATTCAGATCAGAAAAATCCATTCCAAAAATATTTAGTGTAGAAATATTCAGAGCAAAAAATTTCAATGCAGAAATATTTGTTGCAAAAACATTTTGTGCAAAATTCAGTGCAAAAAAATTCAGTGTACAAATATGTTGTGTAAAAAAATTCAGAGCAAAAAAAATGGTTTGAATTCAGTGTAAACAAAATAGAGCACACAAATTCTCTGCAGAAATATTTGTTGCAGAAAGATTTGGTGTAAAATTCAGTGTAAAAAAAATCAGTGTAAAAATATTCAGTACAGAAATATTCAATGCAGAAATAGCTCTTGCAAAAATATTTTGTTTAACATTCAGTGTAAAAAATATTCAGTGTAACAAAATTCAGGTTAATAAAAAATGGTGTCAAAAAGATGGTGTAAGAAAATTAAGAGTAAAAACTTTTAGTGTAAAAATTCGGTGTACAAACATTTAGTGTAAAAAGAATTCAGAGCAGAAAAATCCATTGCAAAAAATTTTTGTGTCGAAATATTCGTAGTAAAACATTTCAATGGAGGAATATTTGTTGCAAAATTCAGCGTGAAAAAAAAATTCAATGTAAAAACAAATTCAGTGTAAAAAAGTTCAGGGCAGAAAAAGTGAATGAAGGAAAATAACTGGTTTAAAATTCAGTGTAAAAAAAACAGAGCAGAAAAATTCACTGCAGAAATATTTGTTGCAAAAAGATTTGGTGTAAAATTCAGTATAAAAAAAATTCAGTGTAAAAAAATTCTGAGCAGAAATTTTCAATGCATAACAAATATTCAGTGTATTAAAATGCAGGTTAATAAAAATGGTGTCAAAAATTTGGTGTAAAAACATTTAGTGTAAAAAAAATTCAGAGCAGAAATATTCTATGGAGAAATATTTGTTGCAAAACAAATTGGTGTAAAATTCAGTGTAAAAAAATTCAGTGTAAAAAAAAATCACAGCAGAATTATTCAATGCATAAAAAATGTTCAGTGTATTAAAATTCAGATTTATAAACACCTGTTTCGAAAAGATGGTGTCGAAAAATTAAGTGTAAACATTTTTGGTGTGAAAATTCGCTGTGCAAAAATTTTGTGTAAAAAAAATTCAGATCAGAAAAATCCATTCCAAAAATATTTAGTGTAGAAATATTCAGAGCAAAAAATTTCAACGCAGAAATATTTGTTGCAAAAACATTTTGTGCAAAATTCAGTGTAAAAATATGTTGTGTAAAAAAATTTGGAGCAAAAAAAATGGTTTGAATTCAGTGTAAACAAAATAGAGCACACAAATTCTCTGCAGAAAGATTTGGTGTAAAATTCAGTGTAAAAAAAATCAGTGTAAAAATATTCAGAACAGAAATATTCAATGCAGAAATAACTGTTGCAAAAATATTTTGTTTAACATTCAGTGTAAAAAAATTCAGGTTAATAAAAAATTGTGTCAAAAAGATTTAGCTTAAAAAATTCAGTGCAGAAAAATCCACAGAACTTTCCTCCAGAAGGTCTTATCTTTGCCCATGTGATGTCACATGAAACACAAATGGAGTTGTTTGGCCACAATACCCAGCAATATGTTTGGAGGAGAACAGATGAGGCCTTTAATCCCAGGAACACCATTCCTACCTTCAAGCATGGTGGTGGTAGTATTATGCTCTGGGCCTGTTTTGCTGCCAATGGAACTGCTGCTTTAAATGGGACAATGAAAAAGGAGGATTAGCTCCAAATTGTTCAGGACAAGCTAAAATCATCAGCCCGGAGGTTGGGTCTTGTTGGGTGTTCCAACAGGACAATGACCCCAAACACACCTCAAAAGTGGTAAAGGAATGGCTGAATCAGGCTAGAATGAAGGTTTTAGAATGGCCTTCCCAAAGTCCTGACTTAAAGGTGTGGACAATGCTGAAGAAACAAGTGCAGTGACGTTTAAAGGTGGAATCTCGGCTTGTTTTTGTTGCCGCAGCAACAGGGGCGGGGTCTCCTCCGCGTCACCTGTCATTTCCACCAACCCCAAAGACTCGGGGGCCTTGGTGACCGTGTCGCGCGTGGGAGACGGCGAGCCCGTCAGCATCTTCCTGGAGCCCAACTGTCCGGACAACAGCCAGAACTTTGAGCGCTGGGAGGCGCTGCAGAGCTCGCTGATACGAGCGCTGACCTCCCGCAACGCCGACGACTGGCAGGAGAGAGGCTCCGCCCACAAAGTGAGCGAGGAGCTGAAGGCCTTGGCGGGCCACGCCCACAACCTCAGGCTGGAAGCCGAGGCGCTGAAAAGAGGTCAGGGCCTGGTCAACCAGCGACTGGACGCACTGCAGAGCGAGCAGAGCCGCATCGTGCAGGTACGGGTGGAGCCGGCAGGTGAGGCCACAGAACAGACGTCACGGTTCAAATCTACCTGTCCAGGTGCTGTCGGAGGAGAAGTCGGGCGTGCTCAGCCTCACCGCGGACTTCAGCAACTCTCTCTCCAGCCTGCAGAGGGAGACTCAGAGTCTGAGCAGACTGCAGGGTAAACACTTCTTACTGAGCGTGCTCACCACCACCGCTCCAAACCAGCTGACACAGGCCTTTTTCCACCATTGATTCCTTCAGCCCAAAAAATGTTTGTAAAAAAAAAAAATTTTTGTAAAAAAAAAAAATTTTTGTAAAAAAAAAAAATTCTTGTGAAAAACAAAAATTTTTGTAAAAAAAAAAAAAATTGTAAAAAAAAAAATTTTGTAAAAAAAAAAAATTTTTGTAAAAATTTTATTTTTTGGTAAAAAATAAAAAATTGTAAAATATTTTGAAAAAAAAATTAATTGTAAAATATTTAGCAAAAAAAATATTTTGTAAAAAAAATAATTGTACAGTATTTTGTAATTTATTTAGTTTTTGTATATTTTGTAAAAAAAAAAAATATTTTGCAGAATATTTTGTAAAAAATTTTTTTGTAAAAAACATTTTTTGTAAAAAACATTTTTTGTAAAAACATTTTTTGTAAAAACATTTTGTAAAGACATTTTGTAAAAAAAATTGGTACAATATTTAAAATCTTTTTAACTATTTTGCAAAAAAACTATTTTGTAAAATATTTTGTAAACTAAAAATTTTGTAAAATTTTTGGTACAAAAAAATCAGTGTAAAAATATGTTGTGTAAAAAAATTCAGAGCAGAAAAATTCAATTGAAGAAAAAAAATTGGTGTAAAATTCAGTGTGAGTAATACATGTTGGTACTTGTCACATGTTACAATTAGCATTAGAGCTTTTTTCAGCTAATTGAACGGGTCTTTAGTGTCCAATATTGTGTTATTGACAAATGATACCTGTTAGCATGTTAATGTTAGTATACCAGTTATTATTATTTGTATTTTTAAAGCCAATTTAACGTTAGTGTAACGTAACATTAGCAGGCTAGCATTTTAAACACATTTTTTCAGGTATACACCTCATAGTAATATATTTTGGTATTTCACACATGGTGCCGTTAGCATTTTATTTGTATTTTTATTTTTTAGCTAATTTAGCAGGTGTACCCCTTAGTGTCAAATATTTTGTTATCGACAAATGATACCTGTTAGCATGCTAACGTTAGTATGCTAGCTTTTTTAAAAAAATCTAATTTGAGGTTAATCTAATGTTAGCAGGACCTATACACCTTTTTACAAATATTTTGTTACTCAACAGTTGATACCTTAACATGCTAAGGTTAATATGCTAGCTATGTTTATTCATGTTTGTATACCATTCACCAGCAGTGTCAACCAGCTGACCAAGTTCTTTTTCCACCATTGATTCCTTCAGCTCTCACGCCCAGAGACTGCGCTGACGTCATGGCGGCGGGAAATTCCCAGGATGGCGTTTATTCCATCTTTCCGGTCCACAAGCCCGACGGCTTCATGGTCTACTGCGACATGAGCACGGACGCTGGCGGCTGGACTGTACGTGCCTTTTATAGCTTAGTTCATTACAAGTGAACTAACTACTTTATTACAAGTTTTGTCAGGTTAATAATAACAATGAGGTCAGTAGTGAGCGGCATCATTACACACAGTTAACTACTCTACGGGTAATCATGCTAATTAGCTTAGCGAGTAGATAGGAAGCCACAAGCTGTCGGGCTGACCTGTGAGTGTGTGTGTGTGTGTGTGTGTGTGTGTGTGTGTGTGTGTGTGTGTGTGTGTGTGTGTGTGTGTGTGTGTGTGTGTGTGTGTGTGTGTGTGTGTGTGTGTGTGTGTGTGTGTGTGTGTGTGTGTGTGTGTGTGCAGGTGATCCAGAGACGAGTCGACGGCTCAGTGAATTTCTTTCGAGGTTGGGATGCATATCGAGACGGCTTTGGTACAACTACAGGGGAGCACTGGCTAGGTGTGACACACACACACACACACGCACACACACACACACACACACACACGCTCACACACACTTGTTACCTTCTTGAGACCTGAGAATAATGCCTACCACTTTAGGACCAGCCTTTCTAGATATATAAATATTTGTATTTAGAACATTAATAATATATACATACTATGCAAATATAAAAAAGGTTAGCTTTTAGTAATTTTTGTAATTGGGTTTTAATCTTGATTATTTACTTCAAGTTATTACAATATGTCTCTACATACATATTTATCTATTTTTAAATTAATTTTGGCCAAAGGGGGCTAATTTCAATTTCTTACACACACTTGTTATTTCATATGTTGACCAGAGGGGGAGCACTTTTAAAAGCGACACACAGTCAATGTGAAAAATCCCTCCTTTTTGGGACCACCCTCATGTTGATAGATGTCACCACCAGGGGTGCAAATAAGATATCTATTTTTTGTTTTTTGTAATGTGCTTAAGGCCGGTGACAAAGGAGTCAGGGACCACAGATGACAAAGGAGTCAGGGACCACAGATGACAAAGGAGTCAGGGACCACAGATGACAAAGGAGTCCTTCAGGGACCACAGATGACAAAGGAGTCAGGGACCACAGATGACAAAGGAGTCAGGGACCACAGATGACAAAGGAGTCAGGGACCACAGATGACAAAGGAGTCAGGGACCACAGATGACAAAGGAGTCAGGGACCACAGATGACAAAGGAGTCAGGGACCACAGATGACAAAGGAGTCAGGGACCACAGATGACAAAGGAGTCCTTCAGGGACCACAGATGACAAAGGAGTCAGGGACCACAGATGACAAAGGAGTCAGGGACCACAGATGACAAAGGAGTCAGGGACCACAGATGACAAAGGAGTCAGGGACCACAGATGACAAAGGAGTCAGGGACCACAGATGACAAAGGAGTCAGGGACCACAGATGACAAAGGAGTCAGGGACCACAGATGACAAAGGAGTCAGGGACCACAGATGACAAAGGAGTCAGGGACCACAGATGACAAAGGAGTCAGGGACCACAGATGGCCCCTGTGCCGCACTTTGGGCAACCCAGCTGTAGAAGCTAACTGTTAATGGCCACTATAGTCTTAGTAGCGTAGTGTATTTCTTCATCCTATGATCACATATGGCTTGTCTTACATCAGCACCGGGTGTGGTAAAATCAGCTGTTTACCTGGTGGGGATGAATAGGGAAGTCCTTCTTTAGCTGCCTTCTTGTTTTATCATATATTGCTGCCTTTGCACCTGTCAATGTTTACTTTTGTATGCACATTAAATCAACAAAAAAATCCTGACTCTGGAGCAATGTTCACGGACTCTAGTATTTGGCTCTCTATTAGATGCAATGTTATTGATTTATGTCATCACTTGTTCACACCTCCTCATATGGAAGATACTTTTCCTTCTTCATGTCTCAAGAAGGGTAGGAACACAAGAACACACGGAGACTTTAGAAGGGTTGATTTGTCAAAGAAGATGTGTGTTGACCTCAGGTGTGTTTCGTGTGTTCAGGCCTCCAGAACATCTACACTCTGACCAGGTCAGGAGGTTACGAGCTGCGTATCGACATGGCCGACTTTGACAACGCCACAGCCTTCGCTCAATACGCCGAATTCTCCGTGGGTCGAGACTCGGTCAACCCCGAAGAGGACGGATACCCGCTGACCGTGGACCAGTACTCCGGGACGGCAGGTAGAACCGGACCGGCTCCGATCAGGTGCGCAGGAACCGCAACAAACTCAACTTTTGTGTGTCGTCGTCCAGGCGACTCTCTGCTGAAGCATTCTGGGATGCAGTTCACAACCAAAGACCGGGACCGGGACCAGTCGGAGAACAACTGCGCCGCGTACTACCAGGGGGCGTGGTGGTACCGCAACTGTCATACGTCCAACCTGAACGGGCAGTACCTGAAAGGGGGCCACGCCTCTTACGCCGACGGCGTGGAGTGGTCCAGTTGGACCGGCTGGCAGTACTCTCTGAGGTTCACTGAGATGAAGATCCGCCCCAAAACCTAAAAGTGACTTCATTAACTAACCCATCCCATTCCTGAAGTGACCATTCCATTCAGAATCCAGTCTCCATTCAACACCATTTATTTGGTGTAATTATCAGGAAACTTTTTCAAAACAGGCCACAGGTTAGAACAACTCCTGCATGGACACGGCCTAAAGACGTCTTTATACAAATACATCCTTACTGTATACTTAAAAAAAAAAAAAATATTATTTTTGGGGGGAAAATTATGAATCGATACTGAATCGAGGGGAATCGTGAATCATTTTTTTGGTGCACCCCTACTACTTACCTCTGTTTACCTCGCTTGACCAAACACACCCACAATTATTACAATGTGTTTCTAACAGCTGGGATAAAGTAGTCGCTCCATTAGGATTATACAGGTAATATGTACTTTTTTAACCTATTAAAAACCCATGCCATAAGTACTCACATGAATCCATCAACAATAACATGCTTAGCAGTAATCATGTTATTGTATGTATACAATATGAAAGACATACATTTTCATGTCTTCTTGGATGATTTCATCATTAAAACACTTTTTTTTAACCTGTCTCCTTATTGTTTTGACGTGACATCAAACGTGATTTGACGCACGTGCGTATGATTTTTATGGTTGAGTAATGATGATTTAACAAACTTTTTTTAAATTTTTTTATTTTTTTTATTGAACAACAAACATGTATTTATAATTCACTCAACATTCGAGGCACTTTCAACAACAAGGAAAGAAAACAAAAGCAAATACAGGTAGAGTATTAAAGTCCTACTGAAAGCCACGACTAGCGACCACGCAGTCTGATAGTTTACATATCAATGATGACATCTTAACATTGCAACACATGCCGATACGGCCGGGTTAACTTATAAAGTGACATTTTACATTTCCCGCGAAACTTCCGGTTGAAAACGTCTATGTATGATGACGTATGCGCGTGACGTCAATCGTTGAAACGGAAGTATTCGGACACATTTTACACAAAAAGCTCGGTTTTCATCGCAAAATTCCACAGTATTCTGGACATCTGTGTTGGTGAATCTTTTGCAATTTGTTTAATGAACAATGGAGACAGCAAAGAAGAAAGCTGTAGGTGGGATCGGTGTATTAGCGGCTGGCTGCAGCAACACAACCAGGAGGACTTTGACTTGGATAGCAGACGCGCTAGCCGACGCTAGCCGCCGCTAGCCGCCGACCGCCGACCGCATCGATGATGGGGTGAAGTCCTTCGTCGCTCCGCCGATCGCTGGAACGCAGGTGAGCACGGGTGTTGATGAGCAGATGAGGGCTGGCTTGTGTAGGTGGATAGCTAATGTTTTTAGCATAGCTCTGTCAGGTCCCGTTGCTAAGTTAGCTTCAATGGCGTCATTAGCAACAGCATTGTTAAGCTTCGCCAGGCTGGAAAGCATTAACCGTGTATTTACATGTCCATGGTTTAATAGTATTGTTGATCTTCTGTCTATCCTTCCAGTCAGGGGTTTATTTCTTTTGTTTCTATCTGCAGTTAAGCCCGATGCTATCACGTTAGCTCCGTAGCTAAAGTGCTTCGCCGATGTATTGTCGTGGAGATAAAAGTTAAAAGTTAAAGTACCAATGATTGTCACACACACACTAGGTGTGGTGAAATTTGTCCTCTGCATTCGACCCATCCCCTTGATCACCCCCTGGGAGGTGAGGGGAGCAGTGGGCAGCAGCGTAGCCGCGCCCGGGAATCATTTTTGGTGATTTAACCCCCAATTCCAACCCTTGATGCTGAGTGCCAAGCAGGGAGGTAATGGGTCCCATTTTTATAGTCTTTGGTATGACCCGGCCGGGGTTTGAACTCACAACCTACCGATCTCACGGCGGACACTCTAACCACTAGGCCACTGAGTAGGTTAAAAGTCACTGTGAATGTCCATTTCGCGTTCTCGACTCTCATTTTCAAGAGGATATAGTATCCGAGGTGGTTTAAAATACAAATCCGTGATCCCCAATAGAAAAAGGAGAGAGTGTGGAATCCAATGAGCCCTTTTACCTAAGTTACGGTCAGAGCGAAAAAAGATGCGTCCTGCACTGCACTCTAGTCCTTCACTCTCACGTTCCTCATCCACAAATCTTTCATCCTGGCTCAAATTAATGGGGTAATCGTCGCTTTCTCGGTCCGAATCGCTCTCGCTGCTGGTGTAAACAATGGGGAAATATGAGGAGCCTTTCAACCTGCGACGTCACGCTACTTCCGGTACAGGCAAGGCTTTTTTTTTGTCAGCGACCAAAAGTTGCGAACTTCATCGTCGATGTTCTCTACTAAATCCTTCCAGCAAAAATATGACAATATCGCGGATATGATCAAGTATGACACATAGAATGGATCTGCTATCCCCGTTTAAATAAAAAAAATTCATTTAATTAATAAATAATAATACAAATAAATAAAAGACAAAAAGGACTACCTAAATAACTTTAAATGTTTTTTAACGGGCTTTCGTACTCTTAATTATTCTCCAATTTTTTATTGATAATTGTAAACCATAAAGCCAATTATAAAATGAAGGCCTTACTTTCATAAATCGACATTTATGTCGAATTTTTTTTGCTTGGAGCATAATAATGTTGACAAACATTTCTATGTTACAGTCCTTTATAAAAAAAATACCAAATTTGATCTCTTTCTATATAATTTAATAAACAGAACTCTAAAAGAGGAGGTCGCGTAGTGATGACGTCAGTGGTGACGTCATATGCAAATGAGGGGAAAAACTCCAGTGGTGTGATTGGCGGGAAAGGCGAAAAAATGGCGATGGTGAAAGTTTGAAGGGGACCGCCAAACAGAGCCGAGGAGACCCGGCTAACACTGCCTGAAAAGTGCCTGTGAGGACAAGCAAGAAGGCGACATTTCCCGCAGTGAAGGTAACTTTAATGGCTTTTTTTTTAAACGGAGACGTTTGCTTGTCGCCATTAAATAAAACACATCGTCGCACACTCCCGCTAATGCTCGCCGACGGAGAGAAGCTTTGCCTCGCAGCCGACGCTTACTTTAATCCCTGCCTTATTACTTGATTAACTAAGTTAGTTAGTTAGTTAAACACTTACTATATAGCTAGCTAACTTACAAACTAGCTGAACAAGAAAGGGATGTGGTACTGCGCATGCGCAGATATGTCAGTTTCCAGACTGAATCAGAAGCCTTGTTGATATTTTTATTGTTACTCGTTCAAACTGTTTCGATCAAACACTTACAAAAGTCACCAGTCTTGATTTTACTACGTTTCGTATCCATCTTCAATATATGTTTTGTAGTTCCAGTTAATACACATTTATAATGCTGTGATGCTTGTCTCCCTCCATGAGATGTTTGAGGACGTGTTTGAAAGCTCCGACGTTCTCGAACCTCACACGCCACTGCTGAGTGACGTGGAGCCGTGGGGGCGGGGCTTGGAGGAGGATGCCAGCCTGAGTGTGGGACAGTTTGTGCTCTGTCATTGGTCAGATGGACTCTACTACCTGGGCAAGATACTCAGGGTAACACACACACATTATTGTATTCCATACCTTCTTGAGACCTCCGAAAAATGCCTCCCTGTTTAGGACCACCCTTAGATATATAAAGATTTGTATTTATAACATGAATAATATATACAAACTATACAAATATAAAAAAGGTTTTTGTGAAAAATGAGTTGGAATTTCTCAAGACAAAGGTCACAATTTAGAATAAGAATTTTGGCAATATTATAATAAAAGTCGTCATTTTACTCAACGCAAGTCCAAATTATACAAGAAAAGCTGAACATTTGTGCAATATTATGATCAAAGTTGGAATTTTACTCAATAACAGTCGCAATTTTACAAGAAAAGCTTATAATTCTGGCAATTTTATGAAACGAGTCAACATTTTACTCGACAAAAGTCACAATTTTATAAGAAAACTTTAACATTTTGGTAATATTATCATAATAATCGGAATTTTACTCTGCAAAATTATGACAAAAGTCCTAATTTTACTCAGAATATGTCAGTATTTTACAAGAACAACCAAAAAATGGCAATATTGTGATACAAGTCAGAATGTTATGACAAATGTCACCATTTTGCATTAAAAAGTAATAATTTTACATTAAAAAACGGATAATTTTAGGAGAAAATATTGCAAAATTACAGAAACGGAAAGAATATGAGAAATTGTTCCCAATTTTATAAGGAAAAAAGTCGTCACATTGTGAGAAAAAGACTGCTTTTAGTTCATTTGTATTTTTTTTGTTTGTAATTGGATTTGAATCTTCATTATTTACTTCAAGTTATTACAGTATGTCTCTATCTACATATTTATTTATTTTTTTAATTAATTGTGGCCAAAGGGGGCGCATTTCAATTTCTTACACACACTTCTTATTTCATATGTTGGCCAGAGGGGGAGCACTTAAAATGTTTACACACGCTTAATTATTTCACGATTTAATTGATTATACAATGATTTAATGTATCAATTGTGACAACTTTGAATAAATAAATGATTACATAATTATATAAATGTGTCATTCAATAATAAATACATCTTTAGAAAAATTAGATGAAGGTGTCATTCATTATTTATATTTGGAATCAAATACAGAAATGTGGTAATGTGTCATTACATTTATTTAATTGTATTCATTTAATTTTTCATAAAAATTTAAATAATTACATGAATGTGTCATTTACTAATTAGAATAGGAATCAAATACAAAAATGTTTTATTCAATAAATTGCATTTATTTAATTTCAATCATATAAGTATTTAATTATTGATTGTATTATTTCATAATTAAATCAATTATTTAATGATTAAATTAATTATTTCAAGATTTAATATATTATATCATGATTTAAGCAGTCAATTATTACACAATTGAATAATTAAATATTTAGATAACTGCATAAATGTGTAATTTGTTCATTATAATTGGAATCAAATACATAACTGTTATTAAATGTAGTATTAAATAGATTTAATTTAATTGTTTAATTATTTATTTCATTATTATTAATTATTTTATGATTTAATTGATTATATCATGATTTCAAGGGTCAATTGGGACACAGTTGAAAAAAATAAATACATCTTTAGATAATTACATAAATGTTTCATTCATTCATTTCAATTGGAATTAAATACACAAATGTGTCTTTAAATGTATTTTATTTAATGATTGATAAAAACAATATATAATTAAATTAATTATTTTACAGTTTAATTTATTTCATGATTTAAAAGGTCAAATGGGACGAAATTAAAAAATAAATATTTGGAAAATGAAATGTCAGTCATTAAATATAATTAGAATTAAATGCAAAAATGTGTTATTAAATGTTTAAATATATTTCATTGTATTAGTTGAATCATTTTACTATTGATTTATTTCTTTAATTAAATTCATTATCTAATGATTGAAATAATTATTTAACAATTTAATCAATTATATATGGATTTTTATATAAATGAATATCTAGATAATTACCTAAATGTGGCATTAAATTGGTTTCTTTCTTTGTTTTGTTTATGGATTTCTATATTTCATGATAAAATTTATTCATTAATAAAACATTTTCAAAACTTAATTATGTTATGATTTAAACCAGTCACATTATGTTTTTTTCTACATTTAAGATACTTCCTTGTGGTCTACATAACATGTAATGCTGGTTCTTTGGTCACAATATAGCATAGGGGATGTTTTACAGACCATCTCCAAGCCGCTTTCTAACGTGTCTCTCGAGGAAACGCCGTTTTGTGGGCGGTCTTATTTAGGTGCCTCCACTTGGAATGCATCTTCTCCCCGCCATCTTTGTTGTTTTTAGCGCTTCCATAGCGAGGCTACTGACAGATTACATCTTCAACTCCACGCTACTTTGTATTAGAAATGAGAAATGCCTAATGCTCTGCGTCATGTTAAGTTCATGCAATAATTAATCATCAAATATTGAATCAAATAATGAATTCAATTTTAAATAAATACATTTTTACATGAAATAAATTAATAGGACAATGTATTCAATTCAAATGACAACAAGTGGCACATTTAAGTAATTATTGAAATATTTATTAATTAAATTTAGTCTCATTTGACTCTTGTGGGGTCATTTAATAATAGTTTCCCTGTGAAGTGATTGACTTATAACAACTCTTGTTTCCACGCGGGCCACACATCAAATGTCTGTCTCCTGATTGGTGAACAGGTCAGCCCGCCCAGGCAGAGCTGCTTCGTCGCATTTGAGGACAACTCCAAGTTTTGGGTCCTGTGGAAGGACATTCAGCATGGTGAGGGGCGGGACAGGACCAGGGGCCGTACTTATCAAGCTTCTTAGAGTGCCATTTTACACTTAAGTCCTGAGAATTTGCGAAATTTAGTCCTACTCTCAAACTTAAGAATAAAAGCTTTTTATCAACGTTCTTAAGTCTAAGAATCACTCCTACTCTCCACGATATTTAAGAGACCTTCAGAAGTGTCTTAAGTGGTTAGGAGTTGCCAGCAGGGGATGGCACTGAGGCGAGAGAGACGTGCGCGAACATTCAGGGAGCGGAACGATGTTCTGGATTTGTTTGATGACGAGCAGCTGATCAAACGGTATCGTTTAGACAGAGCGGGTATTATTTTTGTCACAGATTTAATACTTTTCGATTCCATGTTGATTTCTGCATGTGGCTGCAGTGGGCTAGTATATATAGAGCCACCCACACCAGTTTCAAATTAGTTGCCTAATTAATGAATTGGAAAGAAAATGTTATGACAGTAGCGTATACACACATACCGTGAGGTGAGTGACGTCAGTGAGTGTGTGGGCGACAGAAGAGAGGGAGCGGTAGCGTGAGTGCCGGCGGGGACTAGTTTGTTTTGTATTATTTTGTAGTTTATTGTCAAAATATACACTCTCATTGTCCACTTAAATATTTCCAAGATATTTCTTTATTCTTAGACAACGGATTCCCTTCCGTGATTGGTCATTTCTATGGACACAGAAATTACGTCACCTAAAATTCCATTTACGGCACATAGTAATGTCGTAATTCAGCTCTGAGTGTGACACTTAAGATTCAGTCCTACACTTCGCTGAAAGTGTGAGTAAGATGGTTGATAACTAACTTTTAAGTGCAGCTTTCAGCGAAGAATTTATTTACTCTTAAGTCAACTCTTAGCAGACTTCTTAGGAGTAATTCTGAGAAGCTTGATAAGTACGGCCCCAGACCTCTTTGACCTGTGCGCACCGCTTTGACGCTTTACCCAATCCCCTTGCAGCCGGCGTGCCAGGAGAGGAGCCGCGTTGCTCCTTGTGTCGGGAGGCGGATCCCAACTCCGACAGTCAAACAAACCAAATTCTCATTTGTGGAAAGTGTGGCATAGGTAAGTCGGCGGGGAAATAGTCCGTTCACACGCAGCTTTGAGGACCACGTGTGTTTGTGTGGTCAGGCTTCCACCAGCAGTGCCATGTTCCTCCTGTAGAGGGCAGCAGTGACAGTCCCTGGTTTTGTAGACGCTGTGTCTTCGCCCTGGCTGTTCGGGTACACACACACACACACACATACACACTCTTGTATTTTTTACCTTCTCGAGACCTCCAGAAAACGCCCGCTTCTTTAGGACCACCTTTTCTAGATATATTAAAAAATGTATTTACAAATTTTTAAAAAAATTTTTTTTTAACATTAATAATATATACATACTATGCAAATATATAAAAGCTTGTTGTGAAAAAGTAGTTGGAATTTCACAAGAAAAAGGTCACAATTTCACAAGAAAAACTTAGAATTTCGCCAGTATTATAATAAAAGTCGTAATTTTCCTCAACGCAAGTCAAAATTTTACAAGAAAAACTGAACATTTGTGCAATATTATGACAAAAGTTGGAATTCTAGTCAATAACAGTCGCAGTTTTACCAGAAAAGCTTAACATTTTGACAATTTTATGAAAAGAGTCGTCATTTTACTTGATAAGTCACAATTTCATAAGAAAACTTTAAAATGTTGGCAATATTATAATAATAATAATCAGAATTTTACTCGGGGCAGCACGGTGGGAGAGGGGTTAGTGCATCTACCTCACAATACGAAGGTCCTGAGTAGTCCTGAGTTCAATTCAGGGCTCAGGATCTTTCTGTGTGGAGTTTGCACGTTCTCCCTGTGACTGCGTGGGTTCCCTCCGGGTACTCCGGCTTCCTCCCACCTCCAAAGACATGCACCTGGGGATAGGCCCCTCCCACCTCCAAAGACATGCACCTGGGGATAGGTTGATTGGCAACACTAAATGGTCCCTAGTGTGTGAATGTGAGTGTGAATGTTGTCTGTCTATCTGTGTTGGCCCTGCGATGAGGTGGCAACTTGTCCAGGGTGTACCCCGCCTTCCGCCCGATTGCAGCTGAGATAGGCTCCAGCGACCCCAAAAGGGACAAGCGGTTGAAAATGCATGGATGGATGGAATTTTACTTGGCAGAATTATAACAAAAGTCGTAGTTTTACTCAAATGTCACTGTTTTACAAGAACAAAAAAATTGGCAATATTGTGATAAAAGTCAGATTTTTTAACGACAAATGTCACCATTTCGCATTAAAAAGTAATCATTTTACATAAAGTAATAATTTTACGAGAAAATATTGCAATATTACAGAAACAGAAAAAATATGAGAAATTTTCCCCAATTTTATAAGAAAAAAGTCGACACATTGTGAGAAAGACCGCTTTAATTAATTTTGTTTTTGTTTGTAATTGGTTTTTGATCTTCATTATTTACTTGAAGTTATTACAGTATGTCTTTATATACATACATATATATATATTTTTTAATTCATTTTGGCCAAAGGCGGCGCATCTCAATTTGTTCCACACACTTGTTATTACATATGTTGGCCAGGGAAGGAGCACTTCAAATTTTTACACACACTTGTTATTTCATATGTTGATCAGAGGGGGAGCACTTTTAAAAGCGACACACAGTCAATTTAAAAAAATCCCTCCTTTTTAGGACCACCCTCATTTTGATAGATTTCACCACCAAGGGTGCAAATGAGATCTCTATTTTTTGTTTTTGGTAATGTGCTTAAGGCCGATGACAAAGGAGTCAGGGACCACAGATGACAAAGGAGTCAGTCAGGGACCACAGATGACAAAGGAGTCAGGGACCACAGATGACAAAGGAGTCAGGGACCACAGATGACAAAGGAGTCAGGGACCACAGATGACAAAGGAGTCAGGGACCACAGATGACAAAGGAGTCAGGGACCACAGATGACAAAGGAGTCAGTCAGGGACCACAGATGACAAAGGAGTCAGGGACCACAGATGACAAAGGAGTCAGGGACCACAGATGACAAAGGAGTCAGGGGCCACAGATGACAAAGGAGTCAGGGACCACAGATGACAAAGGAGTCAGGGACCACAGATGGCCCCTGTGCCGCACTTTGGGCAACCCAGCTGTAGAAGCTAACTGTTAATGGCCACTATAGTCTTAGTAGCGTAGTGTATTTGTTCATCCTATGGTCACATATGGCTTGTCTTACGTCAGCACCGGGTGTGGTAAAATCAGCTGTTTACCTGGCAGGGATGAATAGGGAAGTCCTTCTTTAGCTGCCATCTTGTTTTATCATATATTGCTGCCTTTGCACCTGTCAATGTTTACTTTTGTATGCACGTGAAATCAACACAAATTCCTGACTTTGAAGCAATGTTCACGGACTCTAGTATTTGGCTCTCTATTAGATGCAATGTTATTTGGACCATGATTTATGTCTTCACTTGTTCACATCTCCTCATATGGAAGCTACTTTTCCTTCTTGATGTCTCAAGAAGGGTAGAAATACAAGAACACGCACATACGTCTACATCAGCATGTTGTTTGTTCTAGCAAGAAGTTGTGTGTGTTCTCCCTCTCCACAGAAAGGGGGCGCTCTGAAAAAAGGGCCAATAGCCAAAGCTCTGTTAGCAATGAAGCAGGTTCTGTCGTACGACCTGGATGCTCTGGAGTGGGACTCTCAGCATCGGACCAATCAGCAGCAGTGTTACTGCTACTGTGCAGGACCGGGAGAGTAAGACTTAGAGAAAGATGAAGAGGTTTGTCGGCCAGGAGCTGATCTGAGTGTGTGTGTGTCCAGGTGGTACCTGAAGATGCTGCAGTGTTTCCAGTGCCAGCAGTGGTTCCATGAAGCGTGCACGCAGTGCCTCCAGGACGGCATGATGTTCGGGGACAGGTGACGTCGCCGCTCCCTCGGTGACCGCTGCCCTTCCCTCCATCTCTCAACGAGGACACGCCCCTTCTCTCTTCAGGTTCTTCTTCTTCCTGTGCTCTGTCTGCAACAAGGGAGCCGAGTACGTCCGGCGTCTGTCCCTCCGCTGGGTGGACGTGGTCCACCTGGTCCTGTACAACCTGTCGCTGAGCAACAAGAAAAAATACTTTGAGCTGGACGAGATCCTGGCTTTCGTCTCCTCTAACTGGGACCACTTGCAGCTGGGGAAGGTACCAAATGAAAGCAAAAGTAACCAGCTGTCCAAGTTGTAACAAATGCTCTGTGGTTTAGTTGTCCAACACTCCTCCGGCAGACAGAGGGCAGCACCTGCTGGACGCCCTCAACAAATACAAGAGCAAGTAAGTGTGTGTACTGGGGCTGGGTGATATGGACCAAAAAGTATATCTTGATATATTTTTACTTAAACCCCATATTCGATATACCATATTTCCTTGAATTAGCGCCGGGAATATGGTATTCGCATGCCTCGAATTACAGCAGTGTCAAACTCGTTTCGCAAAATAATTAGCGCATGCTTGGCACTTCCGCCGGGTCAAATATGAGTCATTAAATGACTCCCGCCTCCTGGTGGTAGAGGGCGCTAGTGATCGTTCTTGCGACTGCTGGTACTGCAGAAGACCCGTGCAGCAGCAGAAGAAGACAACCGACAGCAAGAGTGCGCAGCCATTGTTTGCTTGAACTTTTACCATGGAGGATTACATATTTAAAATAAAACAGTTTTCTAAACTGGACTTTCAATCAAAGCAGGAGGTAATACTTAAAAGAAAGATCTCCATCGAGACAGAGAGACTTTTAAAACTGAAGAAAGATAAGGAAGACTTCTATATCGATGCTTTTCTTCAAAAGGAACTGGCATGGACTCATTTATACCTAAAGGTAAGACAATAGTAACGTTTTTTTTATTAAATGTGCTTTTCATGATAAGATAAGCGCCGGAGTGAGAAGAGGTTTTAAAATAATTAGCGCATGCTTGGCCATCCCGCAGGCTTCTGGTAAGCGCAGGAGTGACAGGAGGTTTTAAATTAATTAGCGCCCCTGCGGCTATTCAAGGAAATACGGTATATCTGGATATATTTTCCAGTGAAAGTATACATATAAAGATATTCATTTTTGAGTGAGATTCGCTGAAACTGAAGTGAATGACAACTAATTGGTAAATGGGTTATACCAAGGGATGATACTCGAAACCGGTTTTCCCGGTTGTTCGATAAGAAAAGAACCGAGTCCTCGGACTCGAACCCCTTTTTAAAAACCGGTACCCGTTATCGAGACCACTATAGTAAAGAAAAAGAGTTGGTTCTATATTGGAACCCCTCGGAACGAATCCCGTCCCGACCAGAAATGCTCCGTGTGACATCACAAGAAATCAGTCACGTAGCTCGGTCATTAAGCGCAGATAGCGAAAGCAGGAAAAAAATGGACGGGAAAAAGTGCTCCAAGGTGTAATAAAGTTCAAAACAAAAGGTATAATCCAATGAATAACTTTACTGGGAGATTTGAGCAGACTACAAACACATGACGAACACTTTTACGACCACCCGGAAACATAGCACGCACCTCCTTTACGGCAGCTGTCGCAACGTTCTTATAGCAACCGCAGCACATACATATATGACATGATCTCCCTTTTTCAACTTTTGTTTTTCTTTCCTTATAAACGTTACAAAATCACACTGTATATGTGTTGTCTGTCTAATTATAAATAATGCAGACAAGGCGTGTTGGCTGAGTTCTTGACGTTTACTTTCACGGGTGGCGACATGCAACAACACTTTTCGGGGCTACCGCGCATGCTCGTCACTCCTGTTGCATTATGGGTAGTGTAGTTGTTATATTCCCTAGCTCATAACATCTTTCCCCCTATAAAGAAATAATGTTAACTCAATAAAGTGTATTTCTTTTTTTAGCTTTAACTTTTCATTTTTTAGCATTGTAACCACATTTGCAAACAACTTTTCTATTCATAGAATTTTCTTTCAATAAAGAAATAAAGTGCAAAAATGTCAAAGCATCATAACAAACAGTTATGTTCCAATAGCAGCAGAAGTGCACTTTTTGGAGAGCTGTATTATTTCCAGTTTTGTGCCCAAGGGACTGATTTTATTTAACACTATATTATTATTTATACACCTATAGTGATCACAGAGACAGCTTGTTTTTGTGTTACTGTATATATTTGTTTTTCTGAAAAATCCCACGTAATATACATTGGGTAACAACAGTCAATATTTTTTTTTTTTTTTTTTTTAGGGGGGCAACAGTCAATATTTTTTTTTTTTTTAGATTAAATTGTTTTCTTATATAATAAAAGTGAGCTTTTGTTAAACCAAATATTGTGTGTTTTTTTCCATATGCAACAACCTATCTGGACTCCATAAGAGAATCGATAAGGAATCGGTTCGATAAGAGGATTCGATAATAGACTCGAACTCGATAATTTCTTATCAAACATCATCCCTAGTTATACCGTATTTCCTTGAATTGGCGCAGGGAATATAGTATTCGCACGTCTAGAATTACTGCCGGGTCAAACTCGTTTCTCAAAATAATTAACGCATGCTTGGCCTTATCGCCGGTTCATTATTAACGCCGGATCAAATTCGTTTCGCAAACTATTAATTTTATTATCGCATGTCTATAATTTTCGCCGGGTCAAACTCGTTTCGCAATATATTTAGCATATGTCTAGAGCTTCCGCCGGGTCAAATTCGTTATGTCACGAGTGACGATTTACCTGTCCTCATTTTCAAAATGGAGGAAGCTGATTTCAGTAGTTTGCAATCGCACAAAGGAAAAAAGATAAAGAGCTATTCAGTAGGATTTAAGGTCCAAGCTATTGAATACCGGTACGGTATGCTAAAAAGAACAGTAAGCAGCTATGTTTTATTAATATACCGTATCTGCGTGTGTCAAATACGGTATGAGTCATTAAATGACTCCCGCCTCCTGGTGGTAGAGGACGCTAGTGATCCTTCTTGCGACTTCCGGTACTGCAGAAGAAGTGACAACACGCAGCAACAGATCGTCTCTTTTTTTTCCTCTCGCCTGAACTTTTAACATGGAAGATTACATACCGGTATCTAAAATAAAACAGTTTTCTAAACTGGACTTTCAATGGAAGCAGGAGGTAATAATTAAAGGAATATCTCCATCGAGACAGAGAGACTTTTAAAACTGAAGAAAGAAAATAAGGAAGACTTCTATAAACAAGTTATCGATGCTTTTGGTCAGAAGGAGCTGCAAATGGACTCCATTTATAAGTACAGGTAAGACCATAATAACGTTTTTTTTATTAAATGTGCTTTTCATGATGGTATGCTTACATCACACTCAAAGCGCACGCCTAAATTTACCGCATTCCTTTTGGTAAACGCCGGAGTGAGAAGAGGTTTTAAAATAATTAGCGCATGCACGGCCATCCCGCAGGCTTCCGGTAAACGCCGGAGTGACAGGAGGTTTTAAATTAATTAGCGCCCCTGCGGATATTCAAGGAAATACGGTACTTGTATAACGCTTTTCTACCTTCAAGGTACTCAAAGTGCTTTGACACTATTTCCACATTCACCCATTCACACACACATTCACACACTGATGGCGGGAGCTGCCATGCAAGGCCCTAACCACGACCCATCAGGAGCAAGGGTGAAGTGTCTCGCCCAAGGACACAACAGACGTGACGAGGTTGGTAGAAGGTGGGGATCGAACCAGGAACCCTCTCCCAACCGCGCCACGCCGTTCCCTGTACTGTCCAACTGTACTGTAAACACTTTTACTAGCAAATTGCTCATATTAAAGGAAGACGTCTTGGTTCCTCCTTGCATAGCCAACTTTTTGCAGTCATTGCAAATTGCCGTTTTTTTTTTATCCGTCAGACACACTTTGAAATAATCCCAAACCATAGACATGGTGTCGTTAGCCAGTCACCGAGCGAGCTGGCTTGTTAGCCACGGCTACAGCACCGGCAACAACACACTCTTCTTGATGTTATGCTGCGCTCGCGGCGGTTTGACGAGGTCATCAAGCGTCGCCTAGTAAACCTCTCATGCTGCAGTCGTCAACTCCTGTGTTGTGTGTGGGAGACGCAACTGCTCTGTACTGCTCTCTACGTCCGTGTTTCACCGGATATGTACCGCTCCGTGCAGCGGCGTTTTAAAAAGTCATTAATTTTACTTTTTGAACCGATACCGATAATTTCCGTTATTACATTTTAAAGCATTTATCGACATCTCTAGTATTTTTCAAAAAGGCAGTGTAGTACCTTTTCTTAATTCATTAGTATCACAGTACTTTAATAGTATTGTACTGATAGTGTGTTTGCATGTGCTCAGGTTTCTGTGCGGGAAGGAGATCAAAAAGAGGAAGTGCATCTTTCGTCTGAGGACGCGCGTTCCCCCCACACCTCCTTCCAAACTATTCCCCGAGCGTGCTCACTATGAAGTGGGGCGGGGCTGCAAGAAGGGTGTTGTTAGGACCAGGTACAAGTACATCTCTGCTCGTTCTAGTTCTGCACAAATAGTCCCTTGCTTTGTTGACATGTACGTGTGTGTGTGTGTACAGTGCTTCATCCGAGAGGAGGAAGAGGAAGTCCAAGTGGTTATTGGAAGACGCCATCCCCAATGTAAGAACATCATGTTCCCCAATGGTTGATTAAAATATAAGGAGTGTCCTGATCCGATAATAACAGCAAAAAAACAAGTATGGTATCTGTTGCGTTGACCAGCATTCCTCCAATGGGGAATTCAAATTGCTAGTCTCTCCCAGATTCTTTTTATGGCAATATGCTGATGTTTATATTCAATCTCCAGGCAATAGTTGGTATTTTGTAGTTTATTCTCAACGCTTAGAGGACAAACCTGAGACCAACCCAGCACCCAAGCGTTCCCTAGCCCGGTCCAGATCGGTCTAGCTCAAACCCCCCCGGAAGTCCCGTGATCTTCCGTCTGTCCCTCGCCTCCACTCTCTTTGTTTAGACTACTCCGAGTTATCTCTACTCTGACACATTCCAATCTAGAAGGCCAACACCTTACTATGAGACTCAAAAGAAGGAAGAATACTAGCTATTCTTTATATGACTATAGAAGTTTAGAAAGAAGTAACACTTAAATATGGATATGCTTCCAACAAGTCCCCCTTTACATGGGCCTGCATGTAAAATGTGTGATATCATGTCTGATACAAGTGTTTGCAGCGTGTTTACTTCTGTAAAGCTTGACTACATTTTCCTCCAATAAGCCACAAAGTTGTTTTTTTCCCTCTATTTTAGTTAGAGATGGGTAACGTTCACATTTGAACCAATACGGTACCAATTCCCGGTACCTTGGAATCGATACTGGTACTCAACGGTACCAATTTTCAGTACTTTTGTGTAGGTTCATACATTAATTGTTTTTAATAGTGAAACATTTTCTTTTTATTTCAACACAGCTCCAGTTGTTTTTTTTTCACATTTACAGTAGCAGTGTGTAGTTTATGGCAGTGTTTTTCAACCACTGTACCGCGGCACACTAGTGTGCCGTGAGATACAGTCTGGTGTGCCGTGGGAGATGATCTTATTCCACCTATTTGGGTTAAAAATATTTTTTGCAAAGCAGTAATTACAGTTTGCAAATGATGTGTTGCTGTTGAGTGTCGATGCTGTCTAGAGCTCGGCAGAGTAACCGTGTAATACTCTTCCATATCAGTAGGTGGCAGCAGGTAGCTAATTGCTTTGTAAATGTCAGAAACAGCGGGAGGCAGCGTGCAGGTAAAAAGGTGTCTAATGCTTAAACCAAAAATAAACAAAAGGTGAGTGCCCCTAAGAAAAGGCATTGAAGCTTAGGGAAGGCTATGCAGAACGAAACTAAAACTGAACTGGCTACAAAGTCAACAAAAACAGAATGCTGGACGACAGCAAAGACTTACTGTGGAGCAAAGACGGCGTCCACAATGTACATCCGAACATGACATGACAATCAACAATGTCCCCACAAAGAAGGATTAAAACAACTGATATATAAAGTAGATGCGGGGAATATCGCTCAAAGGAAGACATGAAACTGCTACAGGAAAATACCAAAAAAAGAGAAAAAGCCACCAAAATAGTAGTGCAAGACAAGAAGTAAAACACTACACAGGAAAACAGCAAAAAAAACTCCAAATAATTCGGCGTGATGTGACAGGTGGTGACAGTACACCTACTTTGAGACAAGAGCTATAGTGATGCATGCTTGGTTATGCTTTAAAGTCATATCCAACAATTGCGACAACGACTTTTTACTGTCAACTGAGTTTCGTTTTTTAATGATTTCTGCTGGTGGTGTGCCTGCGGATTTTTTCAACGCAAAAAATGTGCCTTGGCTCAAAAAAGGTTGAAAAACACTGGTTTATGTTGTGTTGGCTAGTCAGTTCAGTCTTTGCTGTCTAGTATTTTGTTGCACCCTTAGAAGTGTTAACACTGTAAGAATTGCACTTCATACCCACCAGCTCTTTGATTGTAACGTGCGTCTTCGTTGTGGTTTTCATTAACAAATTTAGAGGTGTTGAAATCGCCATGTAAAATCGCTAATGCTTATCAGTAGCATGCCATTAGCAAAGCCAAAGTATATTAGCGTCAAGCTAGCGCATTTTTGGAAAAGTGGCGTGTTACTTTACTCAGGTTGGAGTGTTTTTTTAAGTCAACTTCTTTGTTGGGATTGAAAAAAAGCAACATTACCTAGAGGTAGTTTGACTGAGTGCGCTCTCAGTGCTGCTGGAGTGATCGCCAAGCGTGTAAGTGCGGAACACCCGCTGAGTCGGTAACAAGGCTCGACGTCAACCCAAGTACCGTGACATGGCACCGTTGGATTGTACGTGAATCGTGGCGGCAGGGGCAAAAATACTGGATTCGGTACCCAGCCCTAATTTTAGTCGTCCTTTACAAAAGGTAAACATGGTAGGCTACCAAGAGCTGGCAGCTACACAGCAGATAAGCACAAAAGCTAGACATACATGAGAAGTGTCCTTCATTGAACAACATTGCAGTCTAAAACAGCACAATATAAACAAGTATCAAATGTTATAGTTGCATATGGGGCAAGTAAAAGCCTATCCTATCCTTATTTACACATACAAAGTTTCCGAGGCACATCCCGTAACAAACGTGTCCGCATCGTTCAAAGGCTGGAGCGTATTAAGAAAGTATCCCTTAACAAACGTCTCCGCATCATTCAACTGACTGCGTCATGAGCTTAACTTCATGAATAATTGCGGCCGTTAGTGTCGCCCCCCCAAAAAATTTACCACTCCCCTTCAACTTAAGGACAGCATAAATCCATTCCAGACAGTTAATAATAAATAGGTTTGTGTTTTCATACCTCCTGTATGACTAATTTCACTTGATCAAACCTGTTTTTTTTTTGACATTCCACACTACAAAATGACAGAAGTATGTATGATTGATTCCCACTGACTCGTACCGGCGGTTACCTGCGAGTTAAAAGTTGTATCAGGACACCGCTATTGAATAAAATACCTTATTTTGCATTTTTGACATGTTTACCCAAAGTGTGTATTTGTGTGTGTGTGTGTAGAATGAGCTGACATGCAGTTGGATGTGTAATCACCACATGGCCAACATCTTTGACTTCACCCTGGACGAACTACACAAGCTCAGGAGGTGACCAGCGTACACACACACACACACACACACACACACACACACACACACGCATAAGTCATGACTATGAACGTCCCCTTTCAGTGGGCCGTCGAGTGTTGACCAGGACTCCACAGATGTTTCCACGTCAGGTTCTGTCATCACCAGTAGCTCCTACCAGCCAGCCAGGTACACTTCTTCTTAGGGATGATGCTCGAAACCGGTTTTCCCGGTTGTTCGATAAGAAAGAGGGACTGATTTTATTTAACACTATATTATTATTTATACACCTATAGTGATCACAGAGACAGGTTGTTTTTGTGTTACTGTATATATTTGTTTTTCTGAAAAATCCCACTTAATATACTTTGGGTAACAACAGTCAATATTTTATTTTTTTATTTTTTTAGGGGGGTAACAATCAATATTTAGTTATTTATTTTATTTTATTTTTTTCCTATAAAATAAAAGTAAGCTTTTGTTAAACCAAATATTGTGTTTTTTTTCCCATATACAACAACCTATCTGGATTCGATAAGAGAATCGATAAGGAATCGGTTTGATAATAGGATTCGATAATAGGCTCGAACTCGATAATTTCTTATCAAACATCATCCCTAGTTCTTCTGCAGGCATGGGATTTTTACGTCTATAGTCGGGAATCCGTCTTTTTTATCTCTGTTAAAAATTTTTTGTTAAAGAACATCCATGATTGGTTGGTTGGTTTTCTACGATGCGTCAGGATTGGTTAAGATTAGGGCAAAACATTAGGGACAGGCCAATCAGAAGCAAGATAGGGCGGGGTTATGGAACCAGGAAGGGAAATCACAACAGACTTCCCAAATGACGAGGAGAGAGTCGTAGAAGAGAAGAGGGAATATTCAAGCGGGCCATTTATATATTACAAAAACTAGTGGAAGATGGCAGAGGGATTCTCTTCCTTAGATGTTTCTTTTAGCGATGTAGACCACGTCCAGGAAACCCACAGTGTGTCTACTTGGCCACATTTGGACAAATGTATGCGTCTGGATAAAACATTCATTTGACTTGTCTACCACGTAAGCCCAAGTTTAAAAAGTCAAAAAAAATTGGCCGACATACACTACCGTTCAAAAGTTTGGGGTCACCCAAACAATCTTGTGGAATATCCTTCATTTCTAAGAACAAGAATAGACTGTGGAGTTTCAGATGAAAGTTCTCTTTTTCTGGCCATTTTGAGCGTTTAATTGACCCCACAAATGTGATGCTCCAGAAACTCAATCTGCTCAAAGGAAGGTCAGTTTTGTAGCTTCTGTAACGAGCTAAAGTGTTTTCAGATGTGTGAACATGATTGCACAAGGGTTTTCTAATCATCAATTAGCCTTCTGAGCCAATGAGCAAACACATTGTACCATTAGAACACTGGAGTGATAGTTGCTGGAAATGGGCCTCTATACACCTATGTAGATATTGCACCAAAAAGCAGACATTTGCAGCTAGAATAGTCATTTACCACATTAGCAATGTATAGAGTGTATTTCTTTCAAGTTAAGACTAGTTTAAAGTTATCTTCATTGAAAAGTACAGTGCTTTTCCTTCAAAAATAAGGACATTTACATGTGACCCCAAACTTTTGAACGGTAGTGTATATATATATATATATATATATATATATATATATATACTGTATATATATTAATTAAGGGTGTAACGGTACACAAAAATTTCGGTTCGGTGCGTACCTCGGTTTAGAGGTCACGGTTCGGTTCATTTTCGGTACAGTAAGAAAAAAACAAAATATACATTTTCTGGTTATTTATTTACCAAAATTTGTAAACAATGGCTTTATCCTTTTAACGTAACAATAACGTACATATACACACAGGGTCGATTGCCAGGGTTCATGCAGTCAACATATATCAAATAAAAACTAAATAAGATAAGGCTCAGAATTGGTTTGTTAACAAAACCTTTCTACATATAAAGTGCAACATTAAAGTGCTTCAAGTTGTTGCTCAGATTAAATAAAATGACAAAACTTTTCTTCTACATACAAAAAGTGCAACATTAAACAGTTTCAAGTCAACTCAGCCTCAGGTTAACTTTTCTTTTCCCCCCACAACCTTTAACCCTGGTGACTTTCACTCAATTTTCATGTTTTTTGCCAGAAAAATCAGTTTATCCACATTGTGTGCAGAAAGAGCAGACCTACTTCCAGTTAAAATATCTCCAGCTGTGGAAAATACCCTTTCACTGGGCACGGAGCTAGCAGGTACAGCGAGGTAGTGCCTGGCTAACTTGGCAGTAAGAGGATATATGGGCTCATTGTTCTTCCACCATAGAAGTGTCAAAATCTAGTTTTTAATGCAATATGGTCTAAAATCTGCTGCTATAAAAACATTAATTATTGCTTTAGCCGTGCCTGACTCGCCGAGGAGAGGCTGCTTGACTGCGGTGGGAGCTGTGTTTGTTCGTCTTTCTCTTCGTTGAAGCGATGTTATCCATTGTTGTATCGCACCTCGAAGCCGAAATGTTCCCAAACGGGAGATCTTAACGAGGTAGGAGGGTCTTCCAGCTCTGGCTTTTGCATGTTGTAGTAGCGCTCTAGCGCCCCCTAGGAAAAAAACAAAAACAAACTGCCTGTAACTCCCACGAGGAAGGTCGTAGAGACATGAAACAAAAAACCTGTATGTAGGTCTCACTTAGACCTACAATTCATAATTTCACATCCTCGGGCAAAAACCTACAGGAAGTTGGCAATTTCCCCTTCAACACAAAAAATGACTAAAAACACTCATTTTTGCCTCTTTGAGCTGTAATTTGACCCCTTAAAATACTTCAAAACTCACCTAACTTTTTACACACATCGGGACTGGTGCAAATTGCGATTAAAAAAAAAAAACGAACCCCAAATCTAAAAATTGCGCTCTAGCGCAATTTTTGAATAAAACAGAGACAAAACTGCTCCTCAGAGGAAAACTCCGACAAAACTGCTTGTAACTTCCGGTAGGAACGTCTTAGACACATGAAACAAAAGCCTCTACGTAGGTCTCACTTAGACCTACATTTCATAGATTGACATCCTTCAGCAAAAATAAACAGGGCGTTTGCAATCCCTCCTTCAAAACTAACTTTTTGTTAAAACCGGTCACCTAACATCAAACATTATCTCCTCTTAGCGCGTTTGTCGTTTCGGCTTCAAAATACTACAGGAGAGAGATTGAACCCTTCTGATTAAAAGTTGACGGAAGCGTTTTAATAAGTGCTACGGTTTTGATTTTACGAGCCTTCAAAGAAAAGAACCACCGCAGAACCTAGGAAAAAAACACAGACACAACTTCCTCTAACTCCCAGTACGAATATCGTAGAGACATGCAACAAAAACCTCTGTGTAGGTCTGACTTAGAGCTACATTTCATACACTGACATCCTTCAGCAAAAATCAACAGGAAGTTGGCAATCACCCCTTCAAAACAAAAGTTTCATAAAAACACTAATTTTTGCCTCTTTGCGCTGTAATTTGACCCCCTTAAAATACTTCAAAACTCACCAAACTTTTTACACACATCAGGACTGGCGGAAATTGCGATCTAATTAGGACTAGCACCTGCCAAAATGCGGACCCGACCAACGCTGCTCGCAGCTTTAATTATTATTAACCCTTGCTCTTGGTGTTGGTCGTGTATAAAAAGTTGTGTGGTTATGAACTTTGAACCTTCTGAACCTGTGTCCTCAGGCGAAAGGTGGGCAGCAGGAAGAGGAAGTTGCCCAGCTATGCCAATAACCAGTGGACCAATCACAATGAAGCAGGGGAGGATCTCGGCGAGGAAGAAGCTTCCGCCGCGGGGGACGACGCGGGATACGCGGCCGACCCCTCCCCCTTCCTGTCAGACCCCTCCGACTCGTCCCGCCTGCATTCCTCCATCTCGTCATATTTCGGCGCCTCGTGCCGGCTGATCAGCGGTGAGAGGTATCAGGTGCTGGCTCGCCGCGTCACCGCCGAGGGGGCGGTACAGTACCTGATGCAGTGGGAGGGGTCAGCGCCTTATTAGACGCGGGGCTTTTATTTATTCCTTAGAATTTTGCTCAGCGTCACCTTTCCACAACAAAGTCCATGGGAAATCCTCCCACTCAGATCCACAGCACACAAAGACCTGCCGACATGTTCGCATTTTTAAATTTTAGAGCCACATTTGCAGTGAAACTGATCAGCGTTCTGTGCTTTTATGTATTTATGCTAAATGCGTATTGACAGTGTAACAATATTTAACGTACATAGACAAATATTTAAACTACTTCCTTCATTCATACGATTATTTGAGCCAAACAAAGTTAATAGTACACAATAACTAAACAAAAGCAAAACTACTTATTATAATTATTTGGTTTTTGGCCTCCAAGTCCTCCTGTGTACAGGGAATTCATTCCCTAAATTTGTAAACAAAAAACTGTGCGTAAATGAAAATATTGATCGAACCACTCTAGTATCGATCATACACTTGTACTTTCCTTTTAATAACTACTTACTTTTTTGCTGTAATGCACTTTTCTACACTTCCCAAACTTAGCACTTAGTTCTTTTGTTGCTTCAAGCTATCTTAACGACTAGCTTAGCGTTTAGCACGCCTTCTTGCCTGCGCCCGCTTGCTCTCGCACCGGATTTCTCACGGAATGGTGTCGCCTTCCGGCTATCCCCCACCGCCGTTTAAGTTGCAGGGAAATAGCGCAGACTTTTTACCAGATCCGTCGTAGTTGTAGTAAAGCGAACCGCAAACCGCTTCTTCTGTCCTTCCAGACTAGAGGAGCAGGAGCAAATAAACTTGGCTGCTGAACATCTGGAGCTAGCCACTCCCCTGCTTCCCCGCCCCCTGTATCAGCTGGCTTTTGACACAGGCCCCTATATTGCTGCCCGGGGTATGCCTGTAATATGATTCTTTGTTTTCGACCGACAGAATCAACGTGTCCTCATCCAGGGTTTAAGCAGGTCATTAAAAGTCATTTAATGGCTTTTGCAGAAAAGGAAGGCCTTAAATGGCATGAAAGTCGATGTCCAGAGGCGTTAAAACAAATTAATGACTGATCACAATTCGACGATTGAAGGTGAAAAGCAGCTAAAGGTGCCTAAATTATTTGGCGTGACCAGCAAAGCAACAACGGTACTGCTGTCGCTACCACGCCACCACAACTGGCAGCTGCTGCTACCACTACATGAAAATAAAGACAATCATAGATCAGACAGTTTTGTGAGCCAATTGTAATTCACTGGAGAGTAATAATAATAGATTTTATTTGTAAAAAGCACTTTACATTGAGTAAAACAACCTCAAAGTGCTACAGTGTATAAAATAAATAAATAAATAAAAAGATAATAAAAATAAAACTAGAGCAGCCTACTAGCTAGAATTAGTATGCATATATCTAAAAAAAAAAGGGCTTTTTTTAAAAAGAAGGGTTTTTATGCCTTTTTTAAAAGCATCCACAGTCTGTGGTGCCCTCAGGTGGTCAGGGAGAGCGTTCCACAGACTGGGAGCGGCGGAGCAGAAAGCCCGGTCTCCCATTGTTCGTAGCTTTGTCCTCGGAGGTTGGAGGAGGTTAGCCTGGTGTCGTGTGAAGGATTTGGGGGTGAGCAGTTCTTTGAGGTACAGGGGGGAATTTCCATGGAGGCACTGGTAGGTTAGTAGGAAGACTTTGTATTCAATCCTGAGTGGAACAGGAAGCCAGTGAAGGGATATGAGAATTGGTGTGATATGGTCGTATTTCCGCACTCTCATCAGGATCCTAGCAGCACTATTCTGTATGTATTGCAGCTTCTGGATCTTCTTGCTGGGGATCCCGACAAGAAGTGCTTTGCAGTAGTCTAGAGCAGGGGTCACCAACGCGGTGCCCGCGGGCACCAGGTAGCCCGTAAGGACCAGACGAGTAGCCCGCTGGCCTGTTCTAAAAATAGCTCAAATAGCAGCACTTACCAGTGAGCTGCCTCTATTTTTTAAATTTTATGTACAGTATTTACTAGCAAGCTGGTCTCGCTTTGCTGGACATTTTTAATTCTAAGAGAGACAAAACTCAAATAGAATTTGAAAAACCAAGAAATGATTTTAAAGACTTGGTCTTCACTAACTGACAAAGAAACGGATAACAGTTTTGGTGTCCAGTTCAAAGTGTGACGTGATTTATTTAAAAATTTGAGAGTTGACTTTAGTATTTTACATGAGTTATTATTTGTACAAACATGGTGCAAAGTAATTTATGATTTGTTAAAAAATGTTAGTGGCTAGCTAGTTAAAATGGGATATTGTGATTTCACAAGACTGTCTTAGAAGTGATCATTTGAAAATTTGCAATTTGAAAAATGTGCACTTAGAGAAAATATAAAAATAAAGTGTTGCATATTGATATTTATCTGTTTCTATATATATTTATTGTGAGAAATCATTAAGAAGATCAGTGTTTCCGCAAAGATAAATATCATTAATTATTCATAATAACAGAGTTAAAGGTGAATTGAGCAAATTGGCTATTTCTGGCAATTTATTTAAAGGCCTACTGAAAGCCACTACTAGCGACCACGCAGTCTGATAGTTTATATATCAATGATGTAATCTTAACATTGCAACACATGCCAATACGGCCGGGTTAACTTATAAAGTGACATTTTAAAATTCCCGCCACACTTCCGCTTGAAAAACTCCTTTGGATATGATTTATGCGCGTGACGTCACAAAATCCACGGAAGTGGTTGGACCCCACCTGACCCGATATAAAAACCTCTTGTTTTCTTCGACAAAATTCCACAGTATTCTGGACATCTGTGTTGGTGAATCTTTTGCAATTTGTTTAATGAACAATGGAGGCTGCAAAGAAGAACGTTGTAGGTGGTATCGATCGGTGTCTTAGCGGCTAAGTACAATACTTACAGCAACACAACAAGGACTACTTACTTAGCAGACGCCTAGCCGATGCTTGCCGCCAAACCCACGGGTGAAGTCCTTCGTCGCGCCGTCGATCGCTGGAACGCAGGTGAGCACGGGTGTTGATGGGAAGATGAGGGCTGGCTGGCGTAGGTGGAGCGCTAATGTTTTTATCATAGTTCTGTGAGGTCCGGTTGCTAAGTTGCTAAATTAGCCTTAGCGTCGTTAGCAACAGGATTGTTAAGCCTTACCAGGCTGAGAATTTTTAACCGTGTAGTTACATGTACATGGTTTAATAGTATTGTTGCTCTTCTGTCTATCCTTCCAGTCAGGGGCTTATTTATTTTGTTTCTATCTTCATTTGAGAACGATGCTATCACGTTAGCTCAGTAGCTAAGTGTGTTGTCGTGGAGATAAAAGTCACTTTAAATGTCCATTTCGCGTGCTCGACTCATTTTCAAGAGGATATAGTATCCGAGGTGGTTTAAAATACAAATCCGTGATCCACAATAGAAAAAGGAGAGAGTGTGGAATCCAATGAGCCAGCTTGTACCTAAGTTACGGTCAGAGCGAAAAAAGATACGTCCATCACTGCCTCTCTAGTCCTTCACTGTAACGTTCCTCATCTACGAATCTTTCATCCTCGCTCAAATTAATGGGGTAATCGTCGCTTTGTCGCTCCATTGTAAACAAAGGAAAATTGTGAGGACGCCACCTCCTGTGGCGTCACGCTACTTCCGGTACAGGCAAGGCTTTTTTTTTTATCGGCGAGCAAAAGTTGCGAACTTTATCGTCGATTTTCTCTACTAAATCCTTTCAGCAAAAATATGGCAATCATCATCAATCTTTATTGCAGACCTTAAGATCCATTTAAACATATAAAAACAGAATACAATACATTAAAAAATAAAACATACATTAAAAACAAAACATAAAAACAATATCGCGAAATGATCAAGTATGACACATAGAATGGATCTGCTATTCCCGTTTAAATAAATAAAAATTCATTTCAGTAGGCCTTTAAGTGTGTATCAAACTGGTAGCCCTTCGCATTAATCAGTACCCAAGAAGTAGCTCTTGGTTTCGAAAAGGTTGGTGACCCCTGATCTAGAGTAACAGTTATGTCAACTTTTCAACTATTCTAGATTATAATTGTCAAATGCTTACAATTTAGTCTACACTGCTTTTGACTATATACGACATTGTCATTACATTTGCTTTAGGGCAGGGGTCACCAACGCGGTGCCCGCGGGCACTAGGTAGCCCGTAAGGACCAGATGAGTAGCCCGCTGGCCTGTTCTAAAAATAGCTCAAATAGCAGCACTTACCAGTGAGCTGCCTCTATTTTTAAAATTGTATTTATTTACTAGCAAGCTGGTCTCGCTTTGCCCGACATTTTTAATTCTAAGAGAGACAAAACTCAAATAGAATTTGAAAATCCAAGAAAATATTTGAAAGACTTGGTCTTCACTTGTTTAAATAAATTCATCAATTTTTTTACTTTGCTGCTTATAACTCTCAGAAAGACAATTTTAGAGAAAAAATACAACATTTAAAAATGATTTTAGGATTTTTAAACACATATACCTTTTTACCTTTTAAATTCCTTCCTCTTCTTTCCTGACAATTTAAATCGATGTTCAAGTAAATTTATTTTTTTTATTGTAAAGAATAATAAATCAATTTTAATTTAATTCTTAATTTTAGCTTCTGTTTTTTCGACAAAGAATATTTGTGAAATATTTCTTCAAACTTATTATGATTAAAATTCAAAACAATTATTCTGTTTCAAGTTTTTATAGTTTATATAAAACTATAAAAACAAATCTAGAAAATCTGTAGAATCAAATTTAAATCTTATGTCAAAGTCTTTTGAATTTCTTTTAAAATTTTTGTTCTGGAAAATCTAGAAGAAATAATGATTTGTCTTTGTTAGAAATATAGCTTGGTCTTATTTGTTATATATTCTAACAAAGTGTAGATTGGATTTTAACCTATTTAAAACATGTCATCAAAATTCTAAAATTAATGTTAATCAGGAAAAAATACTAATGATGTTCTATAAATTATTTTTTAAATTATTTTCAAAAAGATTTGGATTAGCTAGTTTTTCTCTTCTTTTTTTCGGTTGAATTTTGAATTGTAAAGAGTCGAAATTGAAGATAAACTATGTTTCAAAATTTAATTGTCACTTTTTTCGTGTTTTCTCCTCTTTTAAACCGTTCAATTAAGTGTAAATATCATTAATTATTAATAATAACATAGAGTTAAAGGTAAATTGAGCAAATTGGCTATTTCTGGCAATTTATTTAAGTGTGTATCAAACTGGTAGCCCTTCGCATTAATCACTACCCAAGAAGTAGATCTTGCTTTCAAAAAGGTTGGTGACCCCTGCTTTAGGGGCATTAAAGCGTGATTCAATTAGATTTGCTGACACCTGCAGAAACCCTGTCATCCATCAAGGCCAAATGTCTTCTGAAAACCTCTTGTAAAACCAAGTGTAAAATGCGATCCGCCATTTAAGCCAAGTAAGCCATTCGTACTTGACTTCTTGTCCCTTCTTGTTAGCTGAATTAAAACTGCTGTGTTGCGGCGACCTGCAAATACAGAAGCTCTGTGTATATTTAGCGAAGGGATGGAGCAGACTGACACTTTGACTTGAATAAAAATGCAAAGAGTCCGCCGCCGTCACGCATCCAGTGGCAATCCGGGTTTACTCAGTGTTTAGTGTAGTAGAATTTCTGACCTTTGACCTATATTGCATGTCTAATGGGAATGTACGCTCATTTGATTTCTTTCCTATTCTGTGCCAGTGGGACAAAAGTGAATGTTAAGTCGTGCCAACCTGTCTACAGAATGTGTTGACTGTCTAAAGCAGGGGTCTGCAACCTTTACCACTCAAAGAGCCATTTTGGCAAGTTTCACAAATTAAAGAAAGTAATGGGAGCCACAAAAAAATTTTTAAAATTTAAAATGAAAAACACCGCATACAAAGCTTAAACGCTTCGTGCTATGTTAACTAGGGGTCTCCGACACACGCACCGGCACGCACTTTAATGTGGAAATTTGATGTTAGTGCAGCCCGCGAGTTTTGAATGAATGGCGCTTGATAGCGTCATACTTGCCAATCCTCTCATTTTTCCCGGGAGACTCCCGAATATCAGAGTGTGATGACACTGCATTTGGCGCCCTCTACAGTCTGCCCTAACAGTGTACCTGCTCGACCACACGTAGAACGCAATTTCAGCTTGCTCACGTAAGTGACAGCAAGGCGTACTAACTCAGCAGCCACACATCTTACACTGACGGTACCAATACCCAGAATCCCATGCAGCCCTAACTCTTCCGCTCAACCAACGCACGGAGAGGAGGGGGGGGGTTGATGTGTGGGGGGATTTGGTGGTAGCGGGGGTGTATAATGTAGACCGGAAGAGTTAGGGCTGCATGGGATTCTGGGTAATGGTTGTGTTGTGTTTATGTTGTGTTACGGTGGGATGTTCTCCAGAAATGTGTTTTTCATTCTTTTTTGGTGTGGGTTCACAGTGTGGCGCATATTTGTAACGTAACAATGTTAAAGTTGTTTGATACGGCTACCGTCAGTGTAAGCTGTGTGGCTGATGAGTAAGTATGCTTTGCTGTCTCCTATGTGTGCAAGTAATAACAACATGCAACATGTGGCTGGACTGGCACGCTGTATGTAAATGCTATAGAGGACAATTACTGCAGTGCAATTAGGGCACGCCCTTTATTTAGTAATTAGAGTGTAAATAGGATAATTTTTCCCCTGGGAGTAATCTATGAGGGACACTGAGATCCATAAATCTCCTGGGAAAATCGGGGGGGTCGGCATGTGTGTAGCTGAGCCGCATCAGAGTGGTCAAGGATGCGGCTCCGGAGCCACGGGTTGCCGACCCCTGGTCTAAAGGATTCGAGTTGTTATGGAACAGATAGGGAAAAGATAAAAGACATTGACGCACTCGATAAGGAACGATGACGCACAAAAGGCATATAAAAAATGGCAGAAGACCGGAACTCGAGGGTGATTTTGGCTTGTGTGTGTCTTGTTTGCTCCGGAGTGACATGTGGTCTGTCTGCACGGCCAACTCAATTCAACCTGCACTTCTGATAATGGGTAAATAAATTTGTTGTACTAAACTACTTTTGTTGCCTGTTTAAGCTTCGGACAATCCACTACATTAGCCGTCTTCAATGATACTTGTAAGAAATATTGTTTATTTTCCGCAAATGGAAGTGCTGATTAACTTATGTGAGCGGCTCCACACTGCGTATAAACATAAACGGTTAGTTGCCAGCCATCGATGTCAGCAGCGGCATCGGCTTTTGCGATCACATATTTATGAATGGAAATCGGCCGATACTGACCGATGCGTCCCGTAAATGACTGTTACAACATCGCTTGGGTCCAGCTGCAATAACACTTGGCTTCTCCCTTTAATTACCAAAGGAAGTTGAGCGGCTAAAGAGTGAACAAGAGTTGACATGACGCCACGCACTCGAAGCGCTATAAAAACTGTAAAACAGGGGCAAAGACACACTGTAATGGAAAGAAAACATGTTAATACTTATACTGTAACTCAAATATTTTGAAGCCTTTTTGCGAAGCTATTGGGGAGTACTTATTAAACGTCGGCAGGTCTGCACAACTGTACATGTGCGTTGTGTCTGATTGGTGGTCTTAGGTTCCCAGAAGGACTTGTGACGGCTTGGTCACATTGATTATCTATGCAAAGGCTGATCACTGACCAAGTGGGCGGGTCGTGTATTAGCATCGGCGGTACAATCAATAGACGTGTAGATGTAGTGACTGTAACCATAATATTATTATATTTCTCATGTCACTGCTTTAAATGGCCACCGCTGTCTACCAGACGTTAAACTGTATTGCCTCGCTGACGTATACTCTCCTCTCATTGGCCTGTTTGACAGGTGTGCTCACCTGCTGACCAATCCGCAGCAAGCCTGTGCATCTATTAAAACTTTTGACCACTTGTTGGAAATAATGCAACTAGTTTCCCTCCTTTCTCCGTGTGTGTGTGTGTGTGTGTGTCACACACTTGACAGTAACAGGTAATCCCTTAATGCCATTAAGGTGTTAGGAACCGTTCAGTCAGTGTGACTCTTCATGTGGGCTGCTGATGCTTTTCAGACTTCATGTGGACTGACTGACAGGTGTGTGCTTGTCCTCTCTGTGTGTAAACGTCATGTGGACTGACTGACAGGTGTGTGCTTGTCCTCTGTGTGTAAACGTCATGTGGACTGACTGACAGGTGTGTGCTTGTCCTCTCTGTGTGTAAACGTCATGTGGACTGACTGACAGGTGTGTGTTTGTCCTCTCTGTGTGTGTCTGTACATAACTTAGCGTCATTGAATTGTCCTTAGGTGGGAATGTGGAACGGATGTGTATGTCTATGTGCCCTGTGATTGGCTGGTGAGGCGTCCAGGGTGTACCCGCCTTCTGCCTGAAGTCATCTGGGATAGGCTCCAGCTTACTTGTGACCCGAATAAGGACGGGTGGTATAGAACATGTATGGATGAATGGTGTGTGTCTCCATTTATGTCTAAGTGAGTAGGGTTGGGTATCGTTTGAATTTGAACAATTCCGATTCCGATTCCTGGCGATTCTCGATTCCGATCAATGTGTTTGACAGGTAGTCCCTGGAAGGTGGTATGTATTTTGGGTTGAGAGTTTTCACCATATCCCTGCAAACATAAACAAACATGTAATGTTGCTGTTACTGTTTAGCCCAGTATCAATTAGCTTAGCTCTTAACGTTATTGCTTAACTAACCTAAATGTTGGAGATTCCACCTCTGAAAAGGGATGCGGTCTTTTGACTACGTGTGCAGTGACCTTTCTGTGGCACTCTTCTGTCTGTGGCACCGACATCTTCCCCATTGCCGCTACGGTGAACGGAGTACGCCGAGCACATGGCGGAGCCTGGCTAGCAGGTTGTAAATTGTCTATGAGAAAATACGCGGGCTAATTTGTTAGCTGCCTCAACGTTGGCGCAAAACACATTATTTATTGCATATATATTGTTTTACTTACCGGATTCGGACTGCAGTGCAGTCACCGAGGGGCCAGGCTGGGCGTCGGAGGACGGTCGGCGCAGCGCGTCGAAGACGGGACACGCATTTATTTGTACTCCATGAACTTGGAGGTGCTTCATCATGTTCGACGTGCACCCTCCTAAGCACGAAACAGTCCTGTCGCACGTGTTACATTTCGCCGATATTTCATTTTTTTTAGTAAAATAAAGCCGCACTTTCGACCGCCGACGCCCGCTATCCGTGCTTGACTGACTCGCTCGGCTACATAGGCTCGGCTATGCTAACACTTCCGGCGGTGGGCGCTTCTTCGTTGGTGTTCAGCGGCTTCTTCTTCCGGTCGGCAGACTTATTCTTTTTTTTCCGGTCGGCGGACTGGGTATCGAAACTAGGAATCGAAATTTAAACTTTTGAACGATTCCGGGAGAATCGGAAAGTTAGTCCCGGTTCCAATCGATACTCGATACTCGATACCCAACCCTATGTGTGTGTGTTCTTGTATTGCTAGCCTTCTTGAGACATCAACAAGGAAAAGTAGCTTCTAACCATTGCATCTAATAGAGAATGTCTCGTTTGCACCCTTGGTGGTGAAATCTATCAAATTTAGGGTGGTCCTAAAAAGGAGGGATTTTTCAAATTGACTCTGTTGCAAGTCTTGTGTATTCTTTGTAACTTGTTTGTGTGTGGTATGGCTATTGAGTTTTTTTTCCTGGTCTCAGTCTGGACTCCCTCCATGGGAGTCCAGCCTTAGACTGAATATTTTTTTACTCACCCCCCCGCCCACCATCACCACCACCAATGTTTCCCTGTTTTTCACCTTTTTAAGGGGTGGCAGAAGTTGGCTGACCCGTCAGCGGTCCGGTTCTGTCTCCCTGTAAGGTTTGTCTGCTCTTGAGTGGTACTGTGCTGAAAACTGTGTCTGTTTTAAAAATGCTCCTCCTCTGGCCAACATATGTAATAACAAGTGAGTGTAAGAAATTGAAATGCGCCCCCTTTGGCCAAAATCAATAATAAATAAAATAAATATGTATATAGAGACATACTGTAATAACTTGAAGTAAATAAGATTAAAAAACAACAATAAACAAAAAAATTAAAAGCTTACCTTTTTATATTTGCATAGTTTGTATACTGTATATTATTTATCTTATAAATACAAATCTTTATATATCTAGAAAAGGTGGTCCTAAAGAGGTAGGCATTTTTCAGAGGTCTCAAGAAGGTAACAAATACAAGAGTGTGTGTGTGTGTGTGTTTTAATGCATCTCCACATGTGTGTACCCTTTTGAAGTTGGCCCCCGTTATCATTGAAACTATTAAAAACATTTTTTGTTTGTGCCAATACGGTTTTTAAGTTATTCTAGAATACATTTTCTGACTGGTTCACCTTGTCAAAATATCCCCAACTACTATAGTTTTTATGTTTAATAATGTGTCGTTATTCATTTCCATTTAACCTTTAATAGTTAGACAACTAAAAAAAGTTTGATGCACAACTGAATGGAACAAGTTTGCGGAGATTTTGACAATGGGCGGGGGGGCTGGATGAGGTCACTCGTCAGAAAAGTTATTTTAGAATAAGTTGACACTGTAACTACACAAACCTTCACACAGATTTATGTATGTGTGTATATACGTATGTGTATATATGTATGTAATGTCTTTATGTATGTATATAAGTGTGTGTGTGTGTGTGTGTGTACATATATGTGTGTGCATGTATGTATATACATACAGTATATTATACAGTATATGTGTATATATATACATGTATGTATATTTCTATGTTTGTACGTATATGTATATATATATATATATGTATGTATATTTCTATGTTTGTACGTATATGTATATATATATATATATGTATGTATATTTCTATGTTTGTACATATATGTATACATATACAGTATATGTATGTGTATAAATATATATGTGTGTGTGTGTGTGTGTGTGTATATAAATGTGTGTGTATGTATGTATGTATATTTATACATGTGTGTGAGTGTGTCCATGTACTGTATGTGCACATGTCATTGTATGGAGAGCGTTGCAAGAAGGCATTTTGTGCATGCGTGTGTGTTGCAGCAAGGTTCTTGTTGCCATGGAGACGCTGGCCAAACATCTGTCCAAATGTCAACATCTTGGCTGGATGGATGTGATTGGTGAGTTGATGATGGACAGCTGGATTGTGGGGATTTACTGTTGCCATATCAGCAATGTACAATCGTGAAAATAAACATCCAAAAGTGACGTCTAAACAAGCAGTAGAACATTTAATGTTCCGGGACACTGGTAAACAGCATTTTTTATTAAATGTATTCAAAATAATGCATAGTCCTACAACAATGATGAAAGTAGGGAGGTAAGTCTTTACATAAAGACTAAAGAGTTGGATTTATAGTGCACATGTTCTCATATTATTGACTTTGTTGTGGCTGTAGCCATATTGTACTTAGCAACCAGGACGTGTGCCATCATATCACTGGTGTCTCCTGCAGCAGGTGAACATAAACGTTGGCAGAAGAACTAAATGCCTACAGGGAAGTAAAAGCCTGATGTCGCCATCCAGTGTTTGGCTGCCAATCAAATCACTTCATCCGCTGCCTGGCAGCGTGTCAGCCAATCAGCTGAGCTCTTCACAAGCTGCTTTCCTCAATCTCTTAGCCGCCAACAAAAGCAAGTACTCGTCTTACACACACTAAAAACAGTCCTGTGACTTTTTGTATAAGGCGACGTCCGTGTGTGTTACAGTGAAAACCGTCGACATCCATATGAGAACGTGTAGGAGACGGTGTCCAGTCATAGGAGATAATGTTCCCATGTTTTACAAACGGTCATGTGACTTTCTCTATGAAAATGTATGAGAAAATGTCCTCAAACAATCATTCGACTCTCCATATGCTGATTGTATGAGAGGACGTCCTCATAGGCTAAAAAACAGTCAGGGGACTTTCCATATCTATCAATCAAAGTTTATTAAATCACGAGTGTCTCAAAGGGCTGCACAAGCCACAATGACATCCTGGGCTCAGATCCCACATCAGGGCAAGAAAAAACTCAACCCAATGGGATACAATGAGAAACCTTGGAGGGGACCCCCCCCACCCCCAGGGCGACCGGTGCAATGGACGTCGAGTGGATTTAGTTAATAGTATGAGAGTCCAGTCCATAGTGGATCTAGTTAATAGTGTGAGAGTCCAGTCCATAGTGGATCTAGGTTATAGTGTGAGAGTCCAGTCCATAGTGGATCTAGTTAATAGTGTGAGAGTCCAGTCCATAGTGGATCTAGTTAATAGTGTGAGAGTCCAGTCCATAGTGGATCTAGTTAATAGTGTGAGAGTCCAGTCCATAGTGGATCTAGTTGATAGTGTGAGAGTCCAGTCCATAGTGGATCTAGTTGATAGTGTGAGAGTCCAGTCCATAGTGGATCTAGGTCAGGGGTCACCAACGCGGTGCCCGCGGGCACCAGGTAGCCCGTAAGGACCAGATGAGTAGCCCGCCGGCCTGTTCTAAAAATAGCTCAAATAGCAGCACTTACCAGTGAGCTGCCTCTATTTTTTAAATTTTATTTATTTACTAGCAAGCTGGTCTCGCTTTGCCCGACATTTGAATTCTAAGAGAGACAAAACTCAAATAGAATTTGAAAATCCAAGAAAATATTTTAAAGATTTGGTCTTCACTTGTTTAAATAAATTCTTTTTTTTTTTTACTTTGCTTCTTATAACTTTCAGAAAGACAATTTTAGAGAAAAAATACAACCTTAAAAATTATTTTAGGATTTTTAAACACATATACCTTTTTACCTTTTAAATTCCTTCCTCTTCTTTCCTGACAATTTAAATCAATGTTCAAGTAAATTTATTTTTTTTATTGTAAAGAATAATAAATACATTTTAATTTAATTCTTCATTTTAGCTTCTGTTTTTTCGACGAAGAATATTTGTGAAATATTTCTTCAAACTTATTATGATTAAAATTCAAAAAAATTATTCTGGCAAATCTAGAAAATCTGTAGAATCAAATTTAAATCTTATTTCAAGGTCTTTTGAATTTCTTTTAAAAAATTTGTTCTGGAAAATCTAGAAGAAATAATGATTTGTCTTTTGTTAGAAATATAGCTTGGTCCAATTTGTTATATATTCTAACAAAGTGTAGATTGGATTTTAACCTATTTAAAACATGTCATCCAAATTCTAAAATTAATCTTAATCAGGAAAAATTACTAATGATGTTCCATAAATTCTTTTTTTAAGTTTTTCTCTTCTTTTTTTCGGTTGAATTTTGAATTTTAAAGAGTCGAAATTGAAGATAAACTATGCTTCAAAATTGAATTGTCATTTTTTTCGTGTTTTCTTCTCTTTTAAACCGTTCAATTAAGTGTAAATATCATTAATTGATAATAACAGAGTTAAAGGTAAATTGAGCAAATTGGCTATTTCTGGCAATTTATTTAAGTGTGTATCAAACTGGTAACCCTTCGCATTAATCAGTACCCAAGAAGTAGCTCTTGCTTTCAAAAAGGTTGCTGACCCCTGATCTAGGTTATAGTGTGAGAGTCCAGTCCATAGTGGATTTAGTTAATAGTGTGAGAGTCCATTCCACAGTGGATCTAGTTAATAGTGTGAGAGTCTAGTCCATAGTGGATCCAGTTAATAGTGTGAGAGTCCAGTCCATAGTGGATCTAGTTAATAGTGTGAGAGTCCAGTCCATAGTGGATCTAGTTAATAGTGTGAGAGTCCAGTCCATAGTGGGGCCAGCAGGAGATCTTCTTGAGTGGAGACAAGTCAGCAGCACAGAGACATCACCAACGTATGCACAGATGAGTGGTCCACCCCGGGTCCCGACTCTGAACAGCTAGCGCGTCACCTGTGATCACCTGATAACCTCACCACACAGGAGAGGAGGGCAGAGCAGAAAAGAGACGGCAGATCAACTGGTCTAAAAGGGTCGTCTATTTAAAGGCTAGAGTATACAAATGAGTTTTAAGATGCTTCTACTGAGGTAGCATCTCTAACTGTTACCGTGAGGGCATTCCAGAGTACTGGAACATTACAATCAGCAAGATAAGAAGGAGCTAGACCCTTTAGTATTTTATACCTAAGTAGTAAAACCTTATATAACAACAAGGACATGTGCCCGTGCTGGACAAAACCAAAAGCTACCCCCTGTCCAAATCGCACGGGGCAATTGGGTGGAAGAAGCACGGGAGCCTACTGTGGAGAGACCTGGGATACTGAATGAGGCTAAACACGTGCCCTCAGTACCTATGGCAAGATCAACTGATGGAGAGGGTGCAGAGAGTCCTGGCAGTAAGGTCATCAGCAAGATGATGGTAGGGAAGAGGACCAAGGAGGGACACAGCCCTGAGAGGAGAGGGTAGTACAAACATTTCCAGAAGCTGCTGGGAACAACATCAGATGCCATCATGACCTCAACATCAAAGATGGTCCCTTCACGATCATGGAGTTTGCTAAGGCAAAAAAAGCACACTGAGAGAAGGTAAGAGTGCTGGGCCGGACGGCATACTTCCTGAGGTCGTGAAGAAACATGGTCTCGACAACATCTTGCTTGAGTTCTGCAACCTTGCCCTGCTCGACAACAAGCTACCTGACATATGGTCTCTCCCCAACATGTCAAATCTGGAGACCTCTACAAACCAGACAACTGCCAAGGCATCAGCCTGACTTGTATCGCTGCGAAGGTCCACAACCGCATGATACTGAACTGGACTCAGCATGCCATCGACCCCCACCTGAGGAGGGAAGACCAAAACGTCTTTCGAGAGGAGAGAACCACTCTATCCCAGATGCTGGCCCTGAGGAGACTAATCAAAGAGGTGAAGAAGAACAACCTGATGGTTGTATTGTGCTTTATTGACTTCAAAACGGAAGTGCATAGAGTCACCACTAGGGGATCCTGTAGGCCTATGGTGTCCCTCCCAACCTGCTCCGGGCGTTGGAGACCATATATGCAAGTGCATGGGCCCAATTCACACAAGCTAGACCTCTTCAAGTCTACCATCGAACCCATCCTCATGTATGACTCCGAGACCTGGACCCTCAATGCGCGCCTTCACAAACGCCTTGACGGTTGCTATACCAACCTGCTTCGAAGGGTTCAAGGTTTGTCGTGGCAGTCCCATCCCACCTTGGACCAAATATAGGGCAACCTACCTCGAGCAAGCACCCCTCTGAGCCAACGTCGCGCACAGTTTGCTGGTCACTGCTTCCGAGCTGATATCACAGCTCACCTCACCTCACCTACCCCGAAGTAATCACACGGGACACTGGGATACTTGTTTCAGAGCTGGGCTCTGCCATGTGTGACCCCGACTGCTGGTCTCTCGGCTATGGCAGCACATTGATGATTATGATGCACGGGCCAAGGTGATGACCCAAGATGGCGGCAGTGAGGAGTTTGACATTCAGGCTGCGGTCATGCAAGAAAAGACCCCTGCCCCCTTCATCTTTGTCATAGTCCTGGACTACGTGTTCAGGAATGCCATCAGTGGCCGAGAGCAGGATCTAACTCTTACACCAAGGAGGTCAAGAAGACATCCCGCAGTAGTCCTGACTGACCTAGACTACACGGACGGTCATCTGCCTGCTTTCCCACCAAATACAAGAGCTCTTAAAGGCCTACTGAAAGCCACTACTAGCGACCACGCAGTCTGATAGTTTATATATCAATGATGAAATCTTAACATTGCAACACATGCCAATACGGCCGGGTTAACTTATAAAGTGACATTTTAAATTTCCGGCTAAACTTCCGGTTGAAAACTCCTTTGGATATGACGTATGCGCGTGACGTAGCCAGTAGAACAGAGGTATGGCTCCCCCATTGAGGCCAATACAAAAAGCTCTGTTTTCATTTCATAATTCCACAGTATTCTGGACATCTGTGTTGGTGAATCTTTTGCAATTTGTTTAATGAACAATGAAGACTGCAAAGAAGAAAGCTGTGGGTGGGATCGGTGTATTAGCGGCTGGCTGTAGCAACACAGCAAGGAGGACTTACTTGGATAGCAGACGCGCTAGCCGGCAACCGCTGGAACGCAGGTGAGCACGGGTGTTGATGAGGGCTGGCTGGCGTAGGTGGAGCGCTAATGTTTTTATCATAGCTCTGTGAGGTCCGGTTGCTAAGTTAGCTTCAGCGTCGTTAGCAACAGCATTGTTAAGCTTTGCCAGGTTGAGAATTATTAACCGTGTAGTTACATGTCCATGGTTTAATAGTATTATTGATCTTCTGTCTATCCTTTCAGTCAGGGGTTTATTTATTTTGTTTCTATCTGCATTTAAGCCCGATGTGCTATCACGTTAGCTCAGTAGCTAAAGAGCTTCGCCGATGTATTGTCGTGGAGATAAAAGCCACTGTGAATGTCCATTTCGCGTTCTCGACTCTCATTTTCAAGAGGATATAGTATCCGAGGTGGTTTAAAATACAAATCCGTGATCCACAATAGAAAAAGGAGAGTGTGTGGAATCCAATGAGCCAGCTTGTACCTAAGTTACGGTCAGAGCGAAAAAAGATATGTCTTGCACTGCACTCTAGTCCGTCACTCTAACGTTCCTCATCCACGAATCTTTCATCCTCGCTCAAATTAATGGGGTAATCGTCGCTTTCTCGGTCCGAATCGCTTTAGCTGCGTTGAAAACCAAAGGAAAATATGATGAGGTGAACAACTGACTACGTCACGCTACTTCCGGTAGGGGCAAGGCTTTTTTTTATCAGAGACCAAAAGTTGCGAACTTTATCGTCGTTGTTCTCTACTAAATCCTTTCAGCAAAAATATGGCAATATCGTGAAATGATCAAGTATGACACATAGAATGGATCTGCTATCCCCCGTTTAAACAAAACAATTTCATTTCAGTAGGCCTTTAAACAGAGAGGAGTCAGAGTGTTGACTCCTCTCACAACAACTTCAAGCACCTGGACTCATGGGTCAACTCCGCAGAACAAGATCTAAAAGTGAGGGAGGCACTTAGGGCCCTGAGAATGTATGAGATTAGATCCTCATGCATTAAAAAGATTGTAAAAACAGTCATGTGATTTGTCAGTATTTGACTTTTATTTGAAATAATATTGTAAGTTTCCAGGATGTAATTGTCGGCGTTCTGGCTAACTTGATCCCCTTCAACAGTCATTGATGTTGTTGTGACGTCATAGAGCTGAAGCGCGCCTCCTTCCATTGGCTGTCATGTGGTCAGAGGGCGGAGCCTAACACGTGGAGCAAGATGTTCTGCGTCCTTTCTGACTGTCATCTACTGTTGCTGGACAACCTGGAGGTAAAAGGGTCTTCTTTTCACTTCCTGGAGACATTTCACAGTAAAAGTCCGAGTTTGAGCAGACCTGGGCAATAAAATGTTAATCTTTTTAATCCGGCTGCTGGATGTTTTTCAGATTATTTTTTAATCCTTTAACATCGAAGCTGTAGCCGGCAGCAGGCTGTTGCTGTGCTGTTTTCATATTACTGTGAATCTTCAACTATTGAAATTATAATTATTATTATTATGCTGAAAAGTGATATTATGTAATTTGGTGTTTCAGTTCCTACGTGAGGCCTGGGGGCCATTTTTGGCACGCAGCTAATTTTTTACAGCTTGTGGTACTTTTTAAAAATATATTTTTAAAAAAACATAAAAAATTTTATAAAATTGTTTTTACTTTAAAATTGTCATTGCTAAAAATACCCAGTCAAGGCTTCAATTACTGTACTTTACATCAAATATAAAATTAGTTTGGGAAAATATTGCATATTTTGTGTTTGCCGTTAAATAAAATAAGATTTTCTTTGGCAAATAGGGCTTAAAACAAAATCTTCTGGATTCCTAAGACCTTACGTCCGGTTTTTTTTTCATTTGTCATTGCTCAAAAAAGAATAACAAAAGCAATGTTGTTATGAATTATTGACATATATGTGGCTCTAATTATATCACATCAAAAATTCCACTTTTTCGGGAAAATATTGCAAATTTTGTGTTTTCCATATAAATAAAACAAGATTTTCTTTGACAAAAATGGCTTAAAACAAAAGCAATGTTGTTATGAATTAAGATAACGTTTGATGTTTGGTGACCGGTTGTAACAAAAATTTAGTTTTGAATGAGGAATAGCAAACTTCCTGTTGATTTTTGCTGAAGGGTGTCAATGTATGAAATGTAAGTCTAAGTGAGACCTACGTAGAGGTATTTGTTTCATGTCTCTAAGACGTTCCTACTGGAAGTTGCAAGCAGTTTTGTCTGAGTTTTCCTCTGAGGAGCAGTTTTTTCTCTGTTTTTTCCAAAAATTATGTAGAGCACAATTTTGAGTTTTGGGGTTCGGTTTTTTTTTTTAGATCGCAATTTCCACCAGTCCCGATGTGTGTGAGAATTTTGGTGAGTTTTGAAGTATTTTAAGGGGGTCAAATTAGAGGTCAAGGACGTAAAATTTCCCATTTTTGTCTAAAATGGGAAATTGCCAACTTCCTGTTGGTTTTTGCCCGAGGATGTGAAATTATGAATTGTAGGTCTAAGTGAGACCTACATACAGGGTTTTGTTTCATGTCTCTACTACCTTCCTAGTGGGAGTTACAGGCAGTTTAGTGTTGTTTTTTCCTAGGGGGCGCTAGAGCGCAATTTTGATTTTTGGGGTTTGGTTTTTTTACTAAAGTGTGCTCTACCCGAGTTTGTATGTGTGTAAAAAATTTGGTGAGTTTTGAAGCATGTTAAGGGGGGCAAAGTAGTGCGCAACGGTGCGGAATAATAATAAAGAATAAGTCTATTAGGAAAAAGTCCTATTAGAAAGTATCCAGTAACAAACGTGTCCGCATCTTTCAACCTCCTGCTAGGTGTCACCACTCTACTTCGACCTAAAGACAGCTTGAATCCATTTTAGACTGTTAGTAGTGTTTTTCATATCTATTATTGTTTGACTAATTTCCCTTGCTCAATCATTTTTGTTCCAGTATGTATTCTCATTAAAAAGTAAAAAAACAAAACATTTAAATAATAATACAATAGCTAAGTATCGTAAATATGTGTCTTGTCACAGTGTGTTTTTCCTTAAACACATTTAACTGCTGGACAAAGTTCTTGATTTTTTTTCCGCCTGAGCATAAAAAGCCCTGAAGACAAGTTGTCCATCCGTCAATCAAGCTCCGTCCAGCTGGGAGATTATTTCAAGTTGCCATCCTTCAGGTTCATCCTCTGCTCCTGTCGGAGAGGGCGGAGACTTGTACGGTGTGGCTGCTAAGACACACCCTCCATGTGAACGCGGCGCCTCGCCACTCCGCCCACAAAGGTGAGGGCAGCCGCGGCACACGGCACGCCATGGACCTGGAAGACCAGACGGGTGAGAAGAATATGTATTTCATATTTGCTCTTTTGCCGTCTGCTTGTCTTTGTGCGGCGGCGGAGGTTTGTCAGAGATTACGTTCCTAATCTCGGGAAATAGGCTGATAATCTGTGGGCGCCAAAAACAAAAACATCATCAAACTAAATGATTCTCGCATAAAAAGACGCAAATGTGTATTTTTGTACCATTTTATTTCATGGTTTTCGTTCAATGAAATGTAAAAAATATTTACAGTCGTGGTCAAAAGTTGTAAAGAACATCCTGTCATGGCTGTTTGGACTTTCCAACTCTTATTTTGTTGTGATGTAGTGATTGGAGCACATACTTGTTGGTGACAAAAAACATTCATGAAGTTTGCTTCTTTTATGAATTTATTATGGCTCTACTGAAAATGTGAGCAAATGTGCTGGGTCAAAAGTATACATACTGTATTTTTCGGAGTATAAATCGCTCCGGAGTATAAGTCGCACCGGCAGAAAATGCATAATAAACAGTGTTTCCCATAAACTGCCAAGATACCTGTGGCGGTGGGGGCGTGGCTATGGGCGTGGTCACCATGACATCATCGAGTAATTTGCATAATTTACTACAATGATTTGATTTTCTCTAAAAAGGCTAAAAAAATGTATACTTACTAATTAATAATAACAGTTTTGTTTTAAACGTCCATCCATCCATTCTACAATATAATTACAACACTTTATGTACATATTTATATACAGATTTGAACAATAAGTTATTCACTGAAATATATTTATTAATTGTGGTTCTTACAAAAAATATATCTTATAAAATATAAAAGCTAAAATGTCTCATAAAGCTCTGCCCCTTTAATTAGTGCATACTAAATCATTTAACTTTAGCCTACTACTACAACCATATTATTTACCAGCAACATAAAGTGAAACAGAGGCAGAGGTGTCCTGCCACAGTCAGTAACAAATAAACAGAAAACAGTAGTGGTGGTAGATAGACACAGAGCTTCATCAAACATCTGATCCACTGAACAAAGAGCTCCAAAAATCTTGAACTTTAGACTGCCATCAGTTTTACTCCCTACACTTAACCATGTGTTTCCTACTTCCTGCACACTTTGCACCCTTTGTTATATACACATGTTGTGTTTCTAATAGAAATACATTTAATAAAGTCAAATACAAATAAGGCAACAAGAGAAGTATCCTACACTTCTCTTTTGTAAAGTAAATCTGAACAGCCGATATGGGCATCTACATCAACTATATGATTTGCCTGAGAAGCTGGACAGGACCAAAAAAAAATTAAAAAATTTTTTTTTTAAATTTTTTTTTATTTGTGGCGGACGTAATTCTTTTGTGGCGGGCCGCCACAAATAAATGAATGTGTGGGAAACCCTGATAAAGAAGGAAAAAAACATATATAAGTCGCACTGGAGTATAAGTCGCATTTTTTGGGGAAATGTATTTGATAAAATCCAACAGCAAGAATAGACATTTGAAAGGCAATTTAAAATGTCTAAAGAATAGTGAACAACAGGCTGAATAAGTGTACGTTATATGAGGCATAAATAAGCAACTGCTATGTTAACGTAACATATTATGGTAAGAGTCATTCAAACATATAGAACATGCTATACATATAGAACATGCTATACGTTCACCAAACAATCTGTCACTCCTAATCGCTAAATCCCATGAAATCTTCTTCCTCGTTGTCGCTCCTGGTATGCGCCGCTCCCTTTCTTCCTGCTGCTCGATTGCCGCTCTCTGCTGCATATTTCACTACGTCCAGCCTGTAATCTGCAGTCTATGATTTCCTTTTCGCTGCCATTTTAGTTCAGCCCTTTTCGGTTTTTATAAGTTACCGCCAATGTTGAAATAATCCATTTTAATAGCTACGGATGTAGCAGCTGTTAGCATCCCATGACCCACAATGCACTTCTGCCATGACGCACAATGCACTTCTGCCATGACCCGCCCCCCGCCGAATTCTTATTGGTTGACATGTGTGACGATTGCTGACATTTGCTTCGTCTCTTACGCGAATGAGCTAATTAATATTATTTGATATTTTACGGTAATGTGTTAATAATTAGGGTCCGCCCTGTACCCAGTACAAAGGACTCCCCCAGGGAGTCCTTTGTACTGGTTACAAAGGAACCTATTGAATTTGTTCTTTATTATTTTTCCGCACCGTTGCGCACTACTTTGCCCCCCTTAACATGCTTCAAAACTCACCAAATTTTTTACACAAATACAAAAACGTGCCCCAGCCACTTTAGTAAAAAAACCAAACCCCAAAAATCACAACTGCTCTCTAGCGCCCCCTAGGAAGTAAATTGCCTCTAACTCCCACTAGGAATGTCGTAGAGACATGAAACAAAAACCTCTATGTAGGTCTCACTTAGACCTACCTTTCATAATTTCACAGCCTCGGGCAAAAACCAACAGGAAGTTGGCAATTTCCCCTTCAAGACAAAAAATGACTAAAAACACTCATTTTTGCTTTTTGAGCTGTAATTTGACCCCCTTAAAATACTTCAAAACTCACCAAAATTCTCACACACATCGGGACTGGTGGAAATTGCGATCTAAAAAAAAACCGAACCCCAAAACTCAAAATTGTGCTCTACATACACTACCGTTCAAAAGTTTGGGGTCACCCAAACAATTTTGTGGAATAGCCTTCATTTCTAAGAACAAGAATAGACTGTCGAGTTTCAGATGAAAGTTCTCTTTTTCTGGCCATTTTGAGCGTTTAATTGACCCCACAAATGTGATGCTCCAGAAACTCAATCTGCTCAAAGGAAGGTCAGTTTTGTAGCTTCTGTAATGAGCTAAACTGTTTTCAGATGTGTGAACATGATTCCACAAGGGTTTTCTAATCATCAATTAGCCTTCTGAGCCAATGAGCAAACACATTGTACCTTTAGAACACTGGAGTGATAGTTGCTGGAAATGGGCCTCTATACACCTATGTAGATATTGCACCAAAAAGCAGACATTTGCAGCTAGAATAGTCATTTACCACATTAGCAATGTATAGAGTGTATTTCTTTCAAGTTAAGACTAGTTTAAAGTTATCTTCATGGAAAAGTACAGTGCTTTTCCTTCAAAAATAAGGACATTTACATGTGACCCCAAACTTTTGAACGCTAGTGTAATTTTTGAAAAAAACAGAGAAAAAATTGCTCCTCAGAGGAAAACTCAGACAAAACTGCTTGTAACTTCCGGTAGGAACGTCTTAGAGACATGAAACAAATACCTCTATGTAGGTCTCGCCTAGACCTACATTTCATAGGTTGACATCCTTCAGCAAAAATCAACAGGAAGTTTGCTATTCCTCCTTCAAAACAAAATTTTTGTTACAACCGGTCACCAAACATCAAACGTTATCTCCTCTGAGCGCGTTTGTCGTTTCGGCTTCAAACTGCTACAGGAGAGAGATTGAACCCTTCTGATTAAAAGTTGACGAAAGCTTTCTAACTAGTAGTACGGTTTTGATTTTACAAGCCTTCAAAGACCCGCAGCACTAAAGTTGCTCCGGTGCCAAAAATGACAACGAAAATGCAATTATTCCTTCTTTGTCCTCAAAATTCTACACACAATACCCTATAATGACAATGTGAGCTCAGACACAACTTCCTCTAACTCCCAGTACGAATATCGTAGAGACACGAAACAAAAACCTCTATGTAGGTCTCACACAGGACTACCACTGGACAAAAGTATTGGGACACCTAGGACTAGCACCTGCCAAAAGGCGGACCCGTCCAACGCTGCTTGCAGCTTTAATTTCACACATAAGTCGCACCCCCGGCCAAATTATGAAAAAAACTGCGACTTATAGTCCGAAAAATACGGTACAGCAATGTTAATATTTGCTTACATGTCCCTTGGCAAGTTTACCTGCAATAAGGCGCTTTTGGTAGCCATCCACAAGCTTCTGCTTGACCACTTGACCACTAAATTGCTGCAGTTCAGCTAAATGTGTTGCTTTTCCTGACATGGACTTGTTTCTTCAGCATTGTCCACACGTTTTAAGTCCGGACTTTGGGAAGGCCATTCTAAAACCTTCATTCCAGCCTGATTTAGCCATTCCTTTACCACTTTTGAGGTGTGTTTGGGGTCATTGTCCTGTTGGAACACCCAACTGCGCCCAAGACCCAACCTCCGGCCTGATGATTTTAGCTTGTCCTCCTTTTTCATTGTCTCATTTAAAGCAGCAGTTCCATTGGCAACGAAACAGGCCCAGAGCATAATACTAGTACCACCATGCTTGACGGTAGGCATGGTGTTCCTGGGATTAAAGGCCTCACCTTTTCTCCTCCAAACATATTGCTGGGTATTGTGGCCAAACAGCTCCATTTTTGTTTCATCTGACCACAGAACTTCCCTCCAGAAGGTCTTATCTTTGTCCACGTGATGTCAGATGAAACAAAAATGGAGCTGTTAGACTTAGACAAACTTTAATGATCCACAAGGGAAATTGTTCAACACAGTAGCTCAGTTACAATGATGGAAAGTGTAAGGATGGAAATGACAATGCAGGTATAAATAGACTAATATAGCGATAAAAAATCTAACATATATACGAATATTTACATGATATGTGTACAGAATAATATAGGCCACAATACCCAGCAATATGTTTGGAGGAGAAAAGGTGAGGCCTTTAATCCCAGGAACACCATGCCTACTGTCAAGCTGCCAATGGAACTGCTGCTTTGGAGCAGTGGTACCAGTTCCATGGATCGATTGGTACCGGGCCGCTACGGAGCCCCTAAAGGGACTTGGGAATTTTTTTTTTTTTTAGACATGTATCTCGTGGCGCGTGTGTAAATATCAAAATATTACGTCGAATCACTTTTTGTCAGGCAATATTACATTTAATGACAATTTTACATAAATGAATACATCCAAACACGCTGTACATATTTATTATGCGCAGGAAGAAATAACAGTTACAATTGTGTGTGTATCTTCCAAACAAGAAAGAAGTTTGATCACATCAACATGGGACTAACTGGCACAGTCCGCTTCGCTGCAGGTCCGCAAGCCACGCCCCCCCCCCCATCCCCCCACAGCCACAGAAGAGGAAAACTGTCCTTTCCCGGGCATGATAAAGTCTTAAATAATGTCAAACACGTAGCGTTACAATAACCAGGAAGATAAAGTGTTTGTCTCACACCTACTAATCCATGGGGGAAAGTCCTAGTTGGAAATACAGCCATATTAACTCCTAAACTGCCATTTTAACACACACCTCAAACCATGCGCACGCGTCCAATGCTTTCTCGTGCGCACGAGAAACTTTTTATAAAAAAGAAATATATATTAATTTTTTTTATTTATTTATTTTTTTAATAAAAAGTGTCTCGTGCGCACGAGATACATTTCTAAAAAAAAAAAAATTCCCATGTCCCTTTAGGGCAGGGGTCACCAACGCGGTGCCCGCGGGCACCAGGTAGCCCGTAAGGACCAGATGAGTAGCCCGCCGGCCTGTTCTAAAAATAGCTCAAATAGCAGCACTTACCAGTGAGCTGCCTCTATTTTTTAAATTGTATTTATTTACTAGCAAGCTGGTCTCGCTTTGCCCGACATTTTTAATTCTAAGAGAGACAAAACTCAAATAGAATTTGAAAATCCAAGAAAATATTTTAAAGACTTAGTCTTCACTTGTTTAAATAAATTCATTAATTTTTTTACTTTGCTTCTTATAACTTTCAGAAAGACAATTTTAGGGAAAAAATACAACCTTAAAAATGATTTTAGGATTTTTAAACACATATACCTTTTTACCTTTTAAATTCCTTCCTCTTCTTTCCTGACAATTTAAATCAATGTTCAAGTAAATGTATTTTTTTTATTGTAAAGAATAATAAATACATTTTAATTTAATTCTTCATTTTAGCTTCTGTTTTTTCGACGAAGAATATTTGTGAAATATTTCTTCAAACTTATTTTGATTAAAATTCAAAAAAATTATTCTGGCAAATCTAGAAAATCTGTAGAATCAAATTTAAATCTTATTTCAAAGTCTTTTGAATTTCTTTTAAAATTTTTGTTCTGGAAAATCTAGAAGAAATAATGATTGTCTTTGTTAGAAATATAGCTTGGTCCAATTTGTTATATATTCTAACAAAGTGTAGATTGGATTTTAACCTATTTAATCAAAATTCTAAAATTGTCTTAATCAGGAAAAATTACTAATGATGTTCCATAAATTCTTTTTTTAAGTTTTTCTCTTCTTTTTTTCGGTTGAATTTTGAATTTTAAAGAGTCGAAATTGAAGATAAACTATGTTTCAAAATGTAATTGTCATTTTGTTCGTGTTTTCTCCTCTTTTAAACCGTTCAATTAAGTGTAAATATCATTAATTATTAATAATAACATAGAGTTAAAGGTAAATTGAGCAAATTGGCTATTTCTGGCAATTTATTTAAGTGTGTATCAAACTGGTAGCCCTTCGCATTAATCACTACCCAAGAAGTAGCTCTTGCTTTCAAAAAGGTTGGTGACCCCTGCTTTAGGGGCTCCGTAGGGCCGCGCAAGAAATTACTTTTTTTTTCAATTTAATTTTTTTAATTATTAAATCAACATAAAAAACACAACACTTACAATTAGTGCACCAACCCAAAAAACCTCCCTCCCCCATTCACACAAAAGTTTGGTTCCTACATTGTATATCAATACAGTCTGCAGGGATACAGTCCGTAAGCACACATGATTGTATTTTTTTATGACAAAAAAATAAATAAAATAAAATAAAATACCATACACCCCCACCCACCCCCGGTCCGTGGGACAAATTTTCAAGCGTTGACCGGTCCGCAGTTACAAAAAGGTTGGGGACCACTGCTTTAGAGAGTAAATGGGACAATGAAAAAGGAAGATTATCTCCAAATTGTTCAGGACAAGCTAAAATCATCAGCCCGGGGGTTGGGTCTTGTTGGGTGTTCCTGTTAGAATAATTATGTACAAGTTATCACACAACTCTTATGCTTAAAGGCTGTTGCTGTAGTTATCTATTGTGCTCACGTTAGACTTTTCTATCTGTGCAAGGACAAAACTTCTTATCTTCCACGGCATATGAGCGGTGGCCTCAGCCGCAGATGTTAACTTTGTTTTAACCTGCTAACAGCCAAGGACTTCAAGTACCTCAACGGAGACAAGATGACAGCACGCAGACGAAGCAGAGACAAGGCCCCCGGCACATTCCGTCACGTATTGTGCGTACTGGAGCTGCTTTGCATGATATGTGTGACCACTCCTTTTTTAGAGGCGGCCTCAGTGATGTTGACTGGGGAAATCCTGAATAAATAGAGCTGTACCTTAGAGCGTAGGGCGAGACTGTGACTGAGTGTGCAGCTCCACGCGTTCTCCTCATGAGCTAAAGTCAACTCTGTCTCTGCCTGATTCCTTGCTTCTTGTTCTGTTTAATAGATGTCATCGGTGTGTGAACCTGACAGTTCCAACAGGACAATGACCCCAGACACACGTCAAAAGTGGTAAAGGAATGGCTAAATCAGGCTAGAATGAAGGTTTTAGAATGGCCTTCCCAAAGTCCTGACTTAAAGGTGTGGACAATGCTGAAGAAACAAGTCCATGTCAGAAAAGCAACACATTTAGCTGAACTGCAGCAATTTAGTGGTCAAGCAGAAGCTTGTGGATGGCTACCAAAAGCGCCTTATTGCAGGTCAACTTGCCAAGGGACATGTAAGTAAGGCTGAAACGACGCGTCGACGTAGTCGACGTCATCGGTTACGTAAATACGTCGACGCCGTTTTTGTGCGTCGACGCGTCGCATATTTATGTCACACTACCGTCATGGCGAAGCGCAAAGCAGACGATCAAAGCAGACGATGCGAGCGGTGCGAGCGAGGGGGGAAAAGCATGCCAAAAGTGGTCAAAAGTGTGGGAGTATTTCAATGAACGGCCTAATAATGTTGTTGTATGCACAGTGTGTCGAGCGGAAATGGCCTATCATAGCAGCACAACGGCTATGAACCAACATTTGAAAAGAAAACCATCAACTAGTCAATCGTCCGCGCGAGCATACGTTGTCATCATTACACAAAAACATGAATGTGTCATTTGTATCTGCTAGGGGTGTAACGGTACGTGTTTTGTATTGAACCGTTTCGGTACGGGGCGTTCGGTTCGGTACGGGGGTGTACCGAACGAGTTTCTAAGCTAAAGCTAAAGTGTTAACAAGCTGCTTCGCGCCTCTGCCTCTGTCTCAGCACGCAGCATTGTCCCACCCACACCACCATCTGATTGGTACACACGCAGCATTGTCCCACCCACACAACCATCTGATTGGTACACACGCAGCATTGTCCCACCCACACAACCATCTGATTGGTACACACGCAGCATTATCAGCCAATCAGCAGTGCGTATTCAGAGCGCATGTAGTCAGCGCTTCAGCGTGGAGCAGATAGGTGTTTAGCAGGTAAGCATCAGGCAGCGGACTCTCCCCAAATGATAATAAACACCTCCCAGTCAACTACTAGTAACATCACTATGAGCCCGTTGACCTACTAGAAATATAAACTGCAGCTCAGCTCACTCGCAGTCCTGGCTTGAGGTGAAGGCTAATTAGCTCTCAGTTCCAGCCACATCGACCCCTTCTGAGCGCCTATTTTCAGCTGCTGGGAATATTGTAAACAAGAAAAGAAGCAGAGCATGTAGACATGCTAACCTTTCTTCATTACAACTGTTAGTCACTCACTGGAATGAGTAGAATTGGTTATTGTGTACTGTGTTGGACTGGATGTTTATTTTGCACATTTTAAAAGCAATACTTAATGTTTACAGTGCTCCAGAATATTTAGATTGGCACTTTTTTGTATTGGATGTTTATCTTTATTTTTGCACATTTTAGCAAATAAGCAATACTTTCACTTTTGTTGACATGTTTACACTGTTGTTACAGAATATTTCCTTTTGCACTTTTTTGTATTAGATGTTTATCTTTATTTTTGCACATTTTCAAGCAAAATAAGCAATACTTTTACTTTTGAAACGCTTATACTATTGCAGAATATTAAGATTTGCACTGGATGTTGACTTTTATATTTGCACATGAAAAAGCAAATAAGCTACTTTTAATTTTGTTGAAGGTTAAAAGTTTTAAATGTTTACATTGTTACAGAATATTTAGTCATGTTGTTGTCAATGTTGACTGAGTGGCCATACTCCTTTTTTTTGTAAATAAAAGCCATGCCTTTTGAAAAAACGGGCCTACATTTATTTTTTCATCTTCATTTTGAATAAAAAAATAATCGGTAAAAGGAAAAATCATCTATAGATTAATCGAAAAAATAATCTATAAATTAACCGATTAATCGAAAAAAATAATCTATAGATTAACCGATTAATCGAAAAAACAATCTATAGATTAATCGATAGAAAAATAATCGTTAGCTGCAGCCTTACATGTAAGCAAATATTAACATTGCTGTATGTATACTTTTGACCCTCACATTTTCAGTAGAGCCATAATGAATTCATAAAAGAAGCAAACTTTATGAATGTTTTTTGTGACCAACAAGTATGTGCTCCAATCACTACATCACAAAAAAATAAGAGTTGTAAACTCCAGACAGCCATGACAGGATGTTCTTTACAAGTGTATGTAGACTTTTGACCAGGACTCTATGTGTCATATGCTAACACCAGTCTCTCTGTGTCAGCCTGGCGCCAACATGGCGCCCCGTCTCTTCCCGACCGTGCAGCGTGGCGACAGAGCGTGCTCAGTAGCGCCGCCTTGGACACACCCGGCGCCAAAGTGACGGTGAGGGGATGGTTTTTTTGTGTAGTTTTCACCAAGTACGCCAACGTTACCTTGACTGCGCAGGGCTTCCTGTCCAGGACGTTGAAGCAGTCTCTTCGGCGAACTCGCTCCCATCCCAAAGTGTTCCGCCAGAGCAGCGTCAACATGGCCGACGGCAGGTAACTCACACACCCGACTGACACGCAGCAAATTCACCCATCGACTGAAGTCTACAGCTGCCGTGTACGCCACACCACTTCACACATTCCAATCATCCTGCACTTTCAACTACTTTTTAACTTTAAAAAAGTCCCACTTTTTCCCACCCATTTTTCTTTCAACTAAGTTGCACACATTTTCCGAATAATTCAAAACATTCCACTTACTCGGGACATTTCTATTTTCATGACCAAAAAACGATCAACCAATTCGAGCCAAAGTCAAAATGCTCCATGTCAATTGCTAATGTTAGCATGCTAATATCAGAATGCTAGCTTTTTAAGCTCATTTTGCCATTATGCACCTCAGAGTACATTATTTTGTTCTTTTATGCATTTCAATTGCTAGAATGCAAATAATAATGCTAGCTTTTTTTGCATTATTATGCATTATTATTATTTTTTCTCTACTTTTGCAGGTGTACTGCTCAGAGTCAAATGAATTATCGCTTGATGCATGCTAGCATTAACATGCTAGGTTTTACTATTTATTTATTTTTTAGCAAATTTTGCAAATATACAGTCATATAATTTGTTACTTGGCTCTATTTGACTGGTGTGCTAACAGTTAAATTTAGTAAGTATACACCTCAGAGTCAAATATGTTGTCACTTCACACATATTAACCGCTAACATGCTAATATGCTATCTTTTTAGCAATTTTTTAAGGTGTACCCCTCAAAGTCAAATATGTTATCACTTGATTCATGTTAGCATGCTTTTTTTTAAAACATTTTTAAATGTTAGCAAGTTTTGTATGTATGTATAATTTGGTACTTGGCTCATGTGTTAACTGTTAAAATTTCAGTTCGGCTTGGGATTTTCAGTGTGTAAATGTCCTCATAGTGTGTGTAAATGTCCTCACAGTGTGTAAATGTCCTCGGAGTGTGTGTAAATGTCCTCATAGTGTGTGTAAATGTCCTCAGAGTGTGTGTAAATGTCCTCACAGTGTGTAAATGTCCTCAGTGTGTGTAAATGTCCTCAGAGTGTGTGTAAATGTACTCAGAGTGTGTGTAAAGGTCCTCAGTGTGTGTGTAAATGTCCCCAGAGTGTGTGTAAATGTCCTCATAGTGTGTAAATGTCCTCACAGTGTGTAAATGTCCTCATAGTGTGTGTAAATGTCCTCAGAGTGTGTAAATGTCCTCAGTGTGTGTAAATGTCCTCAGAGTGTGTGTAAAGGTCCTCAGTGTGTGTGTAAATGTCCCCAGAGTGTGTGTAAATGTCCTCATAGTGTGTAAATGTCCTCACAGTGTGTAAATGTCCTCATAGTGTGTGTAAATGTCCTCAGAGTGTGTAAATGTCCTCACAGTGTGTCCTTGCTAAGCAGCTGCAGTGTTTGGAAGATGGAGGAGAGGAAGTAGGGCAGCATCTCTGATGGGAGGGGCCACTGCTGGAGCGTGTAGCATCAGTAGCTAGGACACACACACACACACACACACACGGGCAGACAGACAGACAGACAGACAGACAGGATCAGCAGGTTTTGGGTCTTGGTCTCCTCTTCTGCGCTGCTTAAGAGGAGCATGGATGTGTAAACCTCCTCATCCTCTTCCTCCTCTTCCTCACACAAGATGCTCTGTGAGTATTTGCGCTTTTGCTGCCTTTGTCCTCTTTCAATAGACATCTGCAGTGTGTGTGTGTGTGTGTGTGTGTGTGTGTGTGTGCATGTGTGCTAGTCTTCATCAAGCTAGATGGCTGCTTAGCATTAGCTATGCCACACACATTGTCCTCCAGGATTGACATTAAAACCACCAGTAGGACTCACAGGAGCATTTGCAAAGAGATCATTATAACGATGGCAGGAAGTAACGAGCGGCTCAGCATCATGCCTGAAAGCATGCGTGATCATGTCAGGTGTGCGTGCGTGTGTGTGTGTGTGTGTGTCTGCGTGTGTGTGTGTGTGTGTGTGTAACCATCCATTTATAAACGTCACAGTTTGCTGACCGACTATTCCGTCACATTTTCCATGACCGCATTTGCTATATTAGCATGTTTGCTAGCGTGGAAGCTAATATTTTGCCAAGCCGCCAAAGAGATGAGTGTTACAGAGTGTGGGATGATAACCATGACAAAACAAGGGCGATTGACTATAAATAAGTCTGCCTTTAATTTCTATTTTCGTACAAAATCAAGCAGCGGATACTTGATTAAAGGCGCGGTGGCGTATATGTGTGTGTTTTAGCAACCATATTGAATGCACCTTCCAACTTCAATTTGTGAAGTAGTTTGAGAAATACAAAGTAAACATACAAACCCCGTTTCCATATGAGTTGGGAAATGGTGTTAGATGTAAATATAAACGGAATACAATGATTTGCAAATCCCTTTCAAGCCATATTCAGTTGAATATGCTACAAAGACAACATATTTCATGTTCAAACTCATAAACTTTATTGTTTTTTTGCAAATAATAATGAACTTAGAATTTCATGGCTGCAACACGTGCCAAAGTAGTTGGGAAAGGGCATGTTCACCACTGTGTTACATGGCCTTTCCTTTTAACAACACTCAGTAAAGGTTTGGGAAGTGAGGAGACACATTTTTGAAGTGGAATTATGTCCCATTCTTGCTTGATGTACAGCTTAAGTTGTTCAACAGTCCGGGGGTCTCCCTTCTGCTATTTTAGGCTTCATAATGCACCACACATTTTCAATGTCTGGACTACAGGCAGGCCAGTCTAGTACCCGCACTCTTTTACTATGAAGCCACCTTGATGTAACACGTGGCTTGGCATTGTCTTGCTGAAATAAGCAGGGGCGTCCATGGTAACAACATATGTTGCTCCAAAAGCTGTATGTACCTTTCAGCATTAATGGTGCCTTCACAGATGTGTAAGTTACCCATGTCTTGGCCACTAATACACCCCCATACCATCACACATGCTGCCTTTTACACTTTGCGCCTAGAACAATCCTGGATGGTTCTTTTCCTCTTTGGACGTCCACAGTTTCCAAAAACAATTTGAAATGTGGACTCGTCAGACCACAGAACACTTTTCCACTTTGCATCAGTCCATCTTAGATGAGCTCAGGCCCAGCGAAACCGATAGCATTTCTGGGTGTTGTTGATAATCGGTTTTTGCCTTACATAGGAGAGTTTTAACTTGCACTTACAGATGTAGCGACCAACTGTAGTTACTGACAGTGGGTTTCTGAAGTGTTCCATGTAGTGATATCCTTTACACACTGATGTGGCTTGTTGATGCAGTACAGCCTGAGGAATGGAAGGTCACGGGCTTAGCTGCTTACGTGCAGTGATTTCTACACATTCTCTGAATCCTTTGATGATATTACGGAGCGTAGATGGTGAAATCCCTAAATTCCTTGCAATAGCTGCTTGAGAAAGGTTTTTCTTAAACTGTTCAACCATTTGCTCACACATTTGTTGACAAAGTGGTGACCCTCGCCCCGTCCTTGTTTGTGAACGACTGAGCATTTCATGGAATCTACTTTTACACCCAATCATGGCACCCACCTGTTCCCAATTAGCCTGCACACCTGTGGGATGTTCCAAATAAGTGTTTGATGAGCATTCCTCAACTTTATCAGTATTTATTGCCACCTTTCCCAACTTCTTTGTCACGTGTTGCTGCCATCAAATTCTAAAGTTAATGATTATTTGCAAAAATGATCAGTTTGAACATGAAATATGTTGTCTTTGTAGCATATTCAACTGAATATGGCTTGAAAAGGATTAGCAAATCATTGTATTCCGTTTATATTTACATCTAACACCATTTCCCAACTCATGAAAACGGGGTTTGTAATTGACCAAGATGCTAAAATCGCTACCTAGGTAGCCATCTTGCTAGCACCAGTGTGTTGCTGTCAAGGTTTTTATGCTAACAAAGGTTTATTACGACTTTGGGACAGAAGAAACTAGATCAGGGGTCACCAACCTTTTTGCAAGCAAGAGCTACTTCTTGGGTAGTGATTAATGCGAAGGGCTACCAGTTTGATACACACTTAAATAAATTGCCAGAAATAGCCAATTTGCTCAATTTACCTTTAACTCTGTTATTATCAATAATTAATGATATTTACACTTAATTGAACGGTTTAAAAGAGGAGAAAACACGAAAAAAATTACAATTAAATTTTGAAACATAATTTATCTTCAATTTCGACTCTTTAAAATTCAAAATTCAACCGAAAAAAAGAAGAGAAAAACTTTAAAAAATAATTTATGGAACATCATTAGTAATTTTTCCTGATTAAGATGAATTTTAGAATTTTGATGACATGTTTTAAATAGGTTAAAATCCAATCCACACTTTGTTAGAATATATAACAAATTGGACCAAGCTATATTTCTAACAAAGACAAATCATTATTTCTTCTAGATTTTCCAGAACAAAAATTTTAAAATAAATTCAAAAGACCTTGAAATAATATTTAAATTTGATTCTACAGATTTTCTAGATTTGCCAGAATATTTTTTTTGAATTTTAATCATAATAAGTTTGAAGAAATATTTCACAAATATTCTTTGTCGAAAAAACAGAAGCTAAAATCAAGAATTAAATTAAAATGTATTTATTATTCTTTACAATAAAAAAAAATAAATGTACTTGAACATTGATTTAAATTGTCAGGAAAGAAGAGGAAGGAATTCAAAAGGTAAAAAGGTATATGTGTTTAAAAATCCTAAAATAATTTTTAAGGTTGTATTTTTTTCTCTAAAATTGTCTTTCTGAAAGTTATAAGAAGCAAAGTAAAAAAAATAATGAATTTATTTAAACAAGGGAAGACCAAGTCTTTCAAATATTTTCTTGGATTTTCAAATTCTATTTGAGTTTTGTCTCTCTTAGAATTAAAAATGTCGGGCAAAGCGAGACCAGCTTGCTAGTAAATAAATAAAGTTTAAAAATCCTAAAATCATTTTTAAGGTTGTATTTTTTCTCTAAAATTGTCTTTCTGAAAGTTATAAGAAGCAAAGTTAAAAAAAATAATGAATTTATTTAAACATGTGAAGACCAAGTCTTTCAAATATTTTCTTGGATTTTCAAATTCTATTTGAGTTTTGTCTCTCTTAGAATTAAAAATGTCGGGCAAAGCGAGACCAGCTTGCTAGTAAATAAATAAAGTTTAAAAATCCTAAAATCATTTTTAAGGTTGTATTTTTTTCTCTAAAATTGTCTTTCTGAAAGTTATAAGAAGCAAAGTAAAAAAATGTATGAAATTATTTAAACAAGGGAAGACCAAGTCTTTCAAATATTTTCTTGGATTTTCAAATTCTATTTGAGTTTTGTCTCTCTTAGAATTAAAAATGTCGGGCAAAGCGAGACCAGCTTGCTGGTAAATAAATAAAATTTAAAAAATAGAGGCAGCTCACTGGTAAGTGCTGCTATTTGAGCTATTTTTAGAACAGGCCGTCGGGCTACTCATCTGGTCCTTAAAAAAATCCTAAAATAATTTTTAAGGTTGTATTTTTTTCTCTAAAATTGTCTTTCTGAAAGTTATAAGAAGCAAAGTAAAAAAAATAATGAATTTATTTAAACAAGTGAAGACCAAGTCTTTGAAATATTTTCTTGGATTTTCAAATTCCATTTGAGTTTTGTCTCTCTTAGAATTAAAAATGTCGGGCAAAGCGAGACCAGCTTGCTAGTAAATAAATAAAGTTTAAAAATCCTAAAATCATTTTTAAGGTTGTATTTTTTCTCTAAAATTGTCTTTCTGAAAGTTATAAGAAGCAAAGTAAAAAAATTTATGAAATTATTTAAACAAGGGAAGACCAAGTCTTTAAAATATTTTCTTGGATTTTCAAATTCTATTTGAGTTTTGTCTCTCTTAGAATTAAAAATGTCGGGCAAAGCGAGACCAGCTTGCTAGTAAATAAATAAAGTTTAAAAATCCTAAAATCATTTTTAAGGTTGTATTTTTTTCTCTAAAATTGTCTTTCTGGAAGTTATAAGAAGCAAAGTAAAAAAAATTAGGAATTTATTTAAACAAGTGAAGACCAAGTCTTTAAAATATTTTCTTGGATTTTCAAATTCTATTTGAGTTTTGTCTCTCTTAGAATTAAAAATGTCGGGCAAAGCGAGACCAGCTTGCTAGTAAATAAATACAATTTAAAAAATAGAGGCAGCTCACTGGTAAGTGCTGCTATTTGAGCTATTTTTAGAACAGGCCAGCGGGCTACTCATCTGGTCCTTACGGGCTACCTGGTGCCCGCGGGCACCGCGTTGGTGACCCCTGAACTAGATGCTAATGTCGCTATCTAGGTAGCCATTTTTGCTAGCATGATTGTGATGGCAAGCGTGCCGTGTGCAAAAGTAGAAGAATTAGTGCCAACAATGCTGGGAGTCATGACAACACGTGGTCATGGTGGTGTTGCAGGCGTGTGATGCGGCGACTGCGTTGCGGCAGCCAGGAGTCACTCTTAGGCGCGGGGGGCGTGGCCTCTTTGGAGCTGAAGATGGACCAATCGGTGATCATCAAACCAGTCCACTCGTCCCTGCTGGGCCAGGACTTCTGCTTTGAGGTCCACCACCCGCACCTATGCACTAACCCCAGGTGTGCGGGGGACTGTAACCTGGCCTTTGCACCTGTGGTTGCCTAGGTAACCACCTCCACGGGGACCAAGTGTTTCTCCTGTCGCTCGGCGGCGGAGCGGGACAAGTGGATGGAGAACCTGAGACGAGCGGTGCAGCCCAACAAAGACAACAGCAGACGGGTGGAGAACCTCCTCACGCTGTGGGTGATTGAGGCCAAGGACCTGCCGGCCAAGAAGAGGTGAAGTACTCAAGTATTCACGCCGGTATTCAGCCTAAAAGTGTTGCTGTGGGGCAGGTACTTCTGTGAGCTGTGCCTGGACGACAGTCTGTACGCCCGCACGTCCTGCAAGATGAAGACCGACAACATCTTCTGGGGCGAGCGCTTCGACTTCAGTAGCGTGCCGCCCGTCAGCGCCGTGACGCTGCACATCTACAAGGACACGGACAGGAAGAGGAAGAAGGACAAGAGCAGCTACGTGGGCCTGGTCAACATCCCCGTCGTCACGGTGACGGGAAGACAGCTGCTGGAGAAGTGGTACGCAGTGAGCATGCCCAGTACCATCAGAGGTGAGTCCAGTCCATTACTTCAAATACTACTTCAGTCCATTACTTCAAATACTACTTCAGTCCATTACTTCAAATACTACTTCAGTCCATTACTTCAAATACTACTTCAGTCCATTACTTCAAATACTACTTCAGTCCATTACTTCAAATACTACTTCAGTCCATTACTTCAAATATTACTTCAGTTCATTACTTCAAATATTACTTCAATTCAATACTTCAAACATTACTTCAGTTCCTTACTTCAAATATTACTTCATTTCAGTACTTCAAATATTACTTCAATTCAATACTTCAAATATTACTTCAAATATTACTTCAATTCAATACTTCAAACATTACTTCAGTTCAAGACTTCAAATATTACTTCAATTCAATACTTCAAATATTACTTCAAATATTACTTCAATTCAATACTTCAAACATTACTTCAGTTCAATACTTCAAATACTACTTCATTTCATGGCTTGTTTTAAAATCATTGTGACGTTATTAAAACAGTGTGGTGTTATGAAATCAACGTGATCTTATCAAGTCATTAGGATGATGAAATCAGTGTGATTATGAAATCAGTGTTATTTGACAAATAATTGTGATGTCATCAAATCAACATGCTTTTGAAATTATTTTTAAATCGGATCGTTGTGATTTGAAATATTTTGTGATGTTTGAGAACACCTTGATTTGAAAGTCAATGTTTCGGCATAGCTTTTTATGATGGTATAAAATCATTGCGATTGTGTAAAAGCTCTGTGATTTTAAAATCATTGTGATTTTATAAAAGCTCTGTGATTTTAAAATCATTGTGATGGTATGAAATCATTGCGATTGTATAAAAGCGGTGTGATTTTAAAATCATTGTGATGTATAGAATCATTGCGATTGTATAAAAGCTGTGTGATTTTAAAATCATTGTGATGTATAAAATCATTGCGATTGTATAAAAGCTCTGTGATTTTAAAATCATTGTGATTGTATAGAAGCTCTGTGATTTTAAAATCATTGTGATGGTATGAAATCATTGCGATTGTATAAAAGCTCTGTGATTTTAAAATCATTGTGATGTATAAAATCATTGCGATTGTATAAAAGCTGTGTGATTTTAAAATCATTGTGATGGTATAAAATCATTGCGATTGTATAAAAGCTCTGTGATTTTAAAAATCATTGCGATTGTATAGAAGCTATGTGATTTTAAAATCATTGTGATGGTATGAAATCATTGTGATTGTATAAAAGCTCTGATTTTAAAATCATTGTGATGTATAAAATCATTGTGATTGTATAAAAGCTGTGTGATTTTAAAATCATTGTGATGGTATAAAATCATTGCGATTGTATAAAAGCTCTGTGATTTTAAAATCATTGTATGGTAAAAAAAAATCATTGCGATTGTATAAAAGCCCTGTGATTTTAAAATCATTGTGATGGTATAAATCCATTGTGATTTTTAAAAACATTGTGAAGTTATTAAAACAGCGCGGTGTTTTAAAATCAACGTGATCATTAGGGTGTTGAAAACGTGATTATGAAATCAGTTATTTTACAAATATTTGTGATGTCATCAAATCAACCTACTTTTGAAATAATTTTTGAAATCAGATCGTTGTGATTTAAAATCTTTTGTGATGTTTTGAAAGCATAGTTTTTTATGATTATAAAATCACTGCGATTGTATAAAAGCTCTGTGATTTTAAAATCATTGTGAAGTTATTAAAACAGTGTGGTGTTATGAAATCAACGTGATCTTATCAAGTCATTAGGATGTTGAAATCATGACAATGAAATCAGTGTGATTATGAAATCACTGTTATGTTACAAATAATTGTGATGTCATCAAATCAACATGCTTTTTAAATGATTTTTAAATCTGATCGTTGTGATTTGAAATCTTTTGTGATGTTTGAGAACACCTTGATTTGAAAGTCAATGTTTCGGCATAGCTTTTTATGATGGTATAAAATCATTGCGATTGTGTAAAAGCTCTGTGATTTTAAAATCATTGTGATGTATAAAATCATTGCGATTGTATAAAAGCTATGTGATTTTAAAATCATTGTGATGTATGAAATCATTGCGATTGTATAAAAGCTGTGTGATTTTAAAATCATTGTGATGGTATGAAATCATTGCGGTTGTATAAAAGCTCTGTGATTTTAAAATCATTGTGATGGTATGAAATCATTGCGATTGTATAAAGCTCTGTGATTTTAAAATCATTGTGATGGTATGAAATCATTGCGATTGTATAAAAGCTCTGTGATTTTAAAAACATTGTGAAGTTATTAAAACAGTGTGGTGTTATGAAACCAACGTGATCTTATCAAGTCATTAGGATGTTGAAATCATGACAATGAAATCAGTGTGATTATGAAATCACTGTTATGTTACAAATAATTGTGATGTCATCAAATCAACATGCTTTTTAAATGATTTTGAAATCGGATCGTTGTGATTTCAAATCTTTTGTGATGTTTTGAAAACACCTTGATTTGAAAGTCAATGTTTTGGCATAGCTTTTTATGATTATAAAATCATTGCGATTGTATAAAAGCTCTGTGATTTTAAAATCATTGTGATGGTAAAAAAATCATTGCGATTGTATAAAAGCTCTGTGATTTTAAAATCATTGTGATGGTATAAATCCATTGTGATTTTTAAAAACATTGTGAAGTTATTAAAACAGCGCGGTGTTTTAAAATCAACGTGATCATTAGGATGTTGAAAACGTGATTATGAAATCATTGTTATTTTACAAATATTTGTGATGTCATCAAATCAACCTACTTTTGAAATAATTTTTGAAATCGGATCGTTGTGATTTAAAATCTTTTGTGATGTTTTGAAAGCATAGTTTTTTATGATTATAAAATCACTGCGATTGTATAAAAGCTCTGTGATTTTAAAATCATTGTGATGGTATGAAATCATTGCGATTGTATAAAAGCTCTGTGATTTTAAAATCGTGATGGTATGAAATCATTGCGATTGTATAAAAGTTATGTGATTTTAAAAACATTGTGAAGTTAATAAAACAGTGTGGTGCTATGAAACCAACGTGATCTTATCAAGTCCTTAGGATGTTGAAATCATGACAATGAAATCAGTGTGATTATGAAATCACTGTTATGTTACAAATAATTGTGATGTCATCAAATCAACATGTTTTTTAAATGATTTTTAAATCGGATCGTTGTGATTTCAAATCTTTTGTGATGTTTTGAAAACACCTTGATTTGAAAGTCAATGTTTTGGCATAGCTTTTTATGATTATAAAATCATTGCGATTGTATAAAAGCTCTGTGATTTTAAAATCATTGTGATGGTAAAAAATAATTGCGATTGTATAAAAGCTCTGTGATTTTAAAATCATTGTGATGGCATAAATCCATTGTGATTTTTAAAAACATTGTGAAGTTATTAAAACAGCGCGGTGGTTTTAAAATCAACGTGATCATTAGGATGTTGAAATCGTGATTATGAAATCATTATTTTACAAATATTTGTGATGTCATCAAATCAACATACTTTTGAAATAATTTTTGAAATCAGATCGTTGTGATTTAAAATCTTTTGTGATGTTTTGAAAGCAGTTTTTTATGATTATAAAATCACTGCGATTGTATAAAAGCTCTGTGATTTTAAAATCATTGTGAAGTTATTAAAACAGTGTGGTGTTATGAAATCAACGTGATCTTATCAAGTCATTAGGATGTTGAAATCATGACAATGAAATCAGTGTGATTATGAAATCACTGTTATGTTACAAATAATTGTGATGTCATCAAATCAGCATGCTTTTTAATGATTTTTAAATCGGATCGTTGTGATTTGAAATCTTTTGTGATGTTTGAGAACACCTTGATTTCAAAGTCAATGTTTCGGCATAACTTTTTATGATGGTATAAAATCATTGCGATTGTGTAAAAGCTCTGTGATTTTAAAATCATTGTGATGTATACAATCATTGCGATTGTATAAAAGCTCTGTGATTTTAAAATCATTGTGATGGTATGAAATCATTGCGATTGTATAAAAGCTCTGTGATTTTAAAATCATTGTGATGGTATGAAATCATTGCGATTGTATAAAGCTCTGTGATTTTAAAATCATTGTGATGGTATGAAATCATTGCGATTGTAGAAAAGCTCTGTGATTTTAAAATCATTGTGATGGTATGAAATCATTGCGATTGTATAAAAGTTCTGTGATTTTAAAATCATTGTGATGGTATGAAATCATTGCGATTGTACAAAAGCTCTGTGATTTTAAAATCATTGTGAAGTTATTAAAACAGTGTGGTGCTATGAAACCAACGTGATCTTATCAAGTCGTTAGGATGTTGAAATCATGACAATGAAATCAGTGTGATTATGAAATCACTGTTATGTTACAAATAATTGTGATGTCATTAAATCAACATGCTTTTTAAATGATTTTTAAATCGGATCGTTGTGATTTCAAATCTTTTGTGATGTTTTGAAAGCATAGTTTTTTATGATTATAAAATCACTGCGATTGTATAAAAGCTCTGTGATTTTAAAATCATTGTGAAGTTATTAAAACAGTGTGGTGCTATGAAACCAACTTGATCTTATCAAGTCATTAGGATGTTGAAATCATGACAATGAAATCAGTGTGATTATGAAATCACTGTTATGTTACAAATAATTGTGACGTCATCAAATCAACATGCTTTTTAAATGATTTTTGAAATCGGATCGCTGTGATTTCAAATCTTTTGTGATGTTTTGAAAACACCTTGATTTGAAAGTCAATGTTTCGGCATAGCTTTTTATGATGGTATAAAATCATTGCGATTGTGTAAAAGCTCTGTGATTTTAAAATCATTGTGATGTATAAAATCACTGCGATTGTATAAAAGCTCTGCGATTTTAAAATCATTGTGATGGTATGAAATCATTGCGATTGTATAAAAGCTCTGTGATTTTAAAATCATTGTGATGGTATGAAATCATTGCGATTGTATAAAAGCTCTGTGATTTTAAGATCATTGTGATGGTATGAAATCATTGCGACTGTATAAAAGCTCTGTGATTTTAAAATCATTGTGATGGTATGAAATCATTGCTATTGTATAAAAGCTCTGTGATTTTAAAATCATTGTGATGGTATGAAATCATTGCGATTGTATAAAAGCTCTGTGATTTTAAAAACATTGTGAAGTTATTAAAACAGTGTGGTGTTATGAAACCAACGTGATCTTATCAAGTCATTAGGATGTTGAAATCATGACAATGAAGTCAGTGTGATTATGAAATCACTGTTATGTTACAAATAATTGTGACGTCGTCAAATCAACATGCTTTTTAAATGATTTTTGAAATCGGATCGTTGTGATTTCAAATCTTTTGTGATGTTTTGAAAACACCTTGATTTGAAAGTCAATGTTTTGGCATCGTTTTTTACGATTATAAAATCATTGCGATTGTGTAAAAGCTCTGTGATTTTAAAATCATCGTGAAGTTATTCCAACGGTGTGGTGTTTTGAAATCAACGTGATCATTAGGATGTTGAAATCATGACTATGAAATCAGTGTGATTATGAATCCATTGTTATTCGACAAATAGTTGTGATGTCATGAAATCATTGTGATTTGGAAATGATTATGGTGATAAAACTGAAAGTGAGTGTTGTGTGTGCAGCCAAGTCGTGCGTGCCCACGGTGCGGGTGAAGGCTCGCTACCAGAGCGTGGTGATCCTGCCCATGGAGCAGTACAAGGAGTTTGCAGAGTTCATCAGTGCCAACTACCTGCTGCTCTGCAACACTCTAGAAGCTTCCATGGGCCTGAGGGCCAAGGAGGAGCTGGCGGCGGTGCTGGTCCACATCCTGCACAGCACCGGCAAGGCCAAGGTACCTGATGACCACGCCCCCTTTTGACCATCAGGGTGACCTCTGACCTTGGTCCACAGGACTTCTTGACGGACTTGATGATGTCAGAGGTGGACCGTTACCGTGACAACGATCAACTGATCTTCAGAGAAAACACCCTGGCAACCAAAAGCATCGAAGAATACTTGAAGCTGATTGGACAGAAGTACCTGCAGGATGCACTGGGTACAATGTACTACACAATGTACTACACAATGTACTACATGACACTACACAATGTACTACATGACTACAAGAGTACATACAGTATGGTAGTAAATGCTGTACTACACAAGAGTACATATGGTACTAACTACTGTACTACACAAGAGTACATATTGTACTAAATGCTGTACTACACAAGAGTACATACAGTATGGTACTAACTACTGTACTACACAAGAGTACATATTGTACTAAATGCTGTACTACACAAGAGTACATACAGTATGGTAGTAAATGCTGTACTACACAAGAGTACATACAATATGGTAGTAAATGCTGTACTACACCAGAGTACATACAGTATGGTAGTAAATGCTGTACTACACAAGAGTACATACAGTATGGTACTAAATGCTGTACTACACCAGAGTACATACAGTATGGTAGTAAATGCTGTACTACACAAGAGTACATACAGTATGGTAGTAAATGCTGTACTACACAAGAGTACATACAGTATGGTAGTAAATGCTGTACTACACCAGAGTACATACAGTATGGTAGTAAATGCTGTACTACACCAGAGTACATACAGTATGGTAGTAAATGCTGTACTACACAAGAGTACATACAGTATGGTAGTAAATGCTGTACTACACCAGAGTACATACAGCATGGTAGTAAATGCTGTACTACACAAGAGTACATACAGCATGGTAGTAAATGCTGTACTACACAAGGGTACATACAGTATGGTAGTAAATGCTGTACTACACAAGAGTACATACAGTATGGTAGTAAATGCTGTACTACACAAGAGTACATACAGTATGGTAGTAAATGCTGTACTACACAAGAGTACATACAGTATGGTAGTAAATGCTGTACTAACCAGAGTACATACAGTATGGTAGTAAATGCTGTACTACACCAGAGTACATACAGTATGGTAGTAAATGCTGTACTACACCAGAGTACATACAGTATGGTAGTAAATGCTGTACTACACCAGAGTACATACAGTATGGTAGTAAATGCTGTACTACACCAGAGTACATACAGTATGGTAGTAAATGCTGTACTACACCAGAGTACATACAGTATGGTAGTAAATGCTGTACTACACCAGAGTACATACAGTATGGTAGTAAATGCTGTACTACACCAGAGTGTACTCACACTGGCTGTGTGTGTCCAGGTGAGTTCATCAAGGCTCTGTACGAGTCAGACGAGAACTGCGAGGTGGACTTGTCTCGCTGCGTGACCTCGGACTTGGCGGAGCACCAGGCCAACCTGAGGATGTGCTGTGAACTGGCCTTCTGCAAGATCCTGGACTCTTACAGGTCAGCACACTCACAGTCTTGGCGGCATGCGAGGACTCCACCTTTGTCTCCGCCCACCTCAGAGTGTTCCCGCGGGAGCTGAAGGAGGTGTTTGCGTCATGGCGACAGGAGTGCGGTAACCGGGGGCGACCGGACATCAGCGAGCGCCTCATCAGCGCCTCGCTCTTCCTGCGCTTCCTGTGTCCGGCGGTGATGTCGCCCTCGCTCTTTGACCTCATGCAAGGCTACCCGGACGAGCGCACGGCCCGCACGCTGACGCTCATCGCCAAGGTCATCCAGACCCTCGCCAACTTCAGCAAGTGAGTGCCTCGGTCGCCATGACAACCCACTCCCTCCCGGCTAACGCGCTCCCGCGGCCGCAGGTTCGGCTTGAAGGAGGAGTACATGCTGTTCATGAACGACTTTGTGGAGCGTCAGTGGAGCAGCATGCAGCGCTTCCTGCAGGAGATCTCACACCCTGATGGACTCAACCACACCGCCGGCTTTGATGGGTACATAGACCTGGGCCGGGAACTGTCCACCCTGCACACCCTGCTGGCTGACCTGGACCAGGTGACCACACATTCAGTCAGCTGACACAGGTGACACATTCAGTCAGGTGACATGCTTGACACAGGTGACACATTCAGTCAGGTGACATGCTTGACACAGGTGACACATTCAGTCAGGTGACATGCTTGACACAGGTGACACATTCAGTCAGGTGACATGCTTGACACAGGTGACACATTCAGTCAGGTGACATGCTTGACACAGGTGACACAATCAGTCAGGTGATACATTCAGTCAGGTGACATGCTTGACACAGGTGACACATTCAGTCAGGTGACACATTCAGTCAGGTGACATGCTTGACACAGGTGACACATTCAGTCAGGTGATACATTCAGTCAGGTGACATGCTTGACACAGGTGACACATTCAGTCAGGTGACACATTCAGTCAGGTGACATGCTTGACACAGGTGACACATTCAGTCAGGTGACATGCTTGACACAGGTGACACATTCAGTCAGGTGACACATTCAGTCAGGTGACATGCTTGACACAGGTGACACATTCAGTCAGGTGACATGCTTGACACAGGTGACACATTCAGTCAGGTGACATGCTTGACACAGGTGACACATTCAGTCAGGTGACATGCTTGACACAGGTGACACATTCAGTCAGGTGACATGCTTGACACAGGTGACACAATCAGTCAGGTGATACATTCAGTCAGGTGACATGCTTGACACAGGTGACACATTCAGTCAGGTGACACATTCAGTCAGGTGACATGCTTGACACAGGTGACACATTCAGTCAGGTGATACATTCAGTCAGGTGACATGCTTGACACAGGTGACACATTCAGTCAGGTGACACATTCAGTCAGGTGACATGCTTGACACAGGTGACACATTCAGTCAGGTGACATGCTTGACACAGGTGACACATTCAGTCAGGTGACACATTCAGTCAGGTGACATGCTTGACACAGGTGACACATTCAGTCAGGTGACATGCTTGACACAGGTGACACATTCAGTCAGGTGACATGCTTGACACAGGTGACACATTCAGTCAGGTGACATGCTTGACACAGGTGACACATTCAGTCAGGTGACATGCTTGACACAGGTGACACATTCAGTCAGGTGACATGCTTGACACAGGTGACACATTCAGTCAGGTGACATGCTTGACACAGGTGACACATTCAGTCAGGTGACATGCTTGACACAGGTGACACATTCAGTCAGGTGACACATTCAGTCAGGTGACATGTTTGACACAGGTGACACATTCAGTCAGGTGATACATTCAGTCAGGTGACATGCTTGACACAGGTGACACATTCAGTCAGGTGACACATTCAGTCAGGTGACATGCTTGACACAGGTGACACATTCAGTCAGGTGACACATTCAGTCAGGTGACATGCTTGACACAGGTGACACATTCAGTCAGGTGACATGCTTGACACAGGTGACACATTCAGTCAGGTGACATGCTTGACACAGGTGACACATTCAGTCAGGTGACATGCTTGACACAGGTGACACATTCAGTCAGGTGACATGCTTGACACAGGTGACACATTCAGTCAGGTGACATGCTTGACACAGGTGACACATTCAGTCAGGTGACATGCTTGACACAGGTGACACATTCAGTCAGGTGACATGCTAATTCAGGTACACATTCAGTCAGGTGACATGCTAAAACAGGTGACACATTCAGTCAGGTGACACATTCAGTCAGGTGACACATTCAGTAAGGTGACACATTCAGTCAGGTGACATGCTAAAACAGGTGACACATTCAGTCAGGTGACACATTCAGTAAGGTGACACATTCAGTCAGGTGACATGCTTGACACAGGTGACACATTCAGTCAGGTGACATGCTAAAACAGGTGACACATTCAGTCAGGTGACCCATTCAGTCAGGGGACATACTAAAACAGGTGACACATTCAGTCAGGGGACATGCTAAAACAGGTGACACATTCAGGCAGGTGACATGCTAAAACAGGTGGTACAGGTGAGGCAGGTGACATGCTTGACACAGGTGACACATTCAGTCAGGTGACATGCTTGACACAGGTGACACATTCAGTCAGGTGACATGCTTGACACAGGTGACACATTCAGTCAGGTGACATGCTTGACACAGGTGACACAATCAGTCAGGTGACACATTCAGTCAGGTGACATGCTAATTCAGGTACACATTCAGTC